>NW_016107415.1:599296-673461 GCF_001604975.1 Cebus imitator
TTTCACCATGTTGGCCAGAATGGTCTCTATCTCTTGACCTCATGATCTGCCCGCCTTGGTCTCCCAAAGTGCTAGATACAGGCATGAGCCACTGCGTCAGGCCACATAAGTTATTTTTATTACAATAGTCACATGAACATCGGCGTTATTAAATCTAAAGTGAGTGTGTGTGTGTGTGTGTGTGTGTGTGTAAGTATGATACATGTATACATATGTGTGGGTGCCTACATCTGTAGGTACATTTGAAAACAATGAGGAAATATTTTTATTCTAGTATTGAAACTAGATTAACGGACAAAGTGTAAAGTCATCTGCTGAATCACATGTAATGACTTGGGGCCTGGTAATAGGAATGAGTGTGGCATGGTGAAAGAACATGAGGAAAGTCAGTGAGTCCAGGGCACAATGAGTTAATGTGAGTGTTGTGTAAGATTTTAAAGGTAAGTTGGGATCAGATTAGACAGGGTCTTGGAGACCATGGCAAACCCTTCTACTATTTCTTCAAGTGTTATTTATCATTTCAATTACAAATTATTTTTTCATATAATTAACAAACAAAACAGGTGTACAGTTATATTTAAAATATATGTTTACTATTATCTTTACCTTGAGATTTCCTATGTAAGTATAAATGCTTCTTAAAATTTTGTAATATGGTGACTTATAGTATCACTCTTACATCAACGCAAAATGAAATACTTTTCTGCAATTTAGCTGCATTCAAGTAGGAATAAACTTGCTTCATAGCAAAAGAGGCAGTTATCTCAAAAAATAGATTATTTTTACTAAAATATGGTTTAAATTGAAATTTTATTTTGATTATAAAAATTCTGTATGTTTAACAATTTTGAGTAAGTTTTAAGCAATTAAATATCAGGTGATGTTAATGATATGATATCCCTTGTTTCAACTGTGCTTACAGTAAACTGTTAATATATAGAAGTAAAATTTTATAATGGTACATATTTTGTATTGCTTAGTCCCTTGTATGCCTAAGGAAATCCTTAGAAAAAAATGGAAGGGATTGAATAAAAACAAATGTAGTGTCTATGATACAGGAAGACTAATTAAATCTCATTTGTAAAATGTTCATTATTTTTATGTCAAATAATTTGTTTCTCCAGAAAACTCTAATTAATTAAAACTATATAATTTAAAGATATTCTATTGAACATATATTTGACTTACATGCAAAAGCAAAGTAAAATACAAAATATCTTAATCTTTTTATAGTCAATGCATGCAGATTAATAAATGCATATCTCACTTCTAATGTGGTAACAGCAGAGATTTATAATAACAGGAAAATGAGGTCTAATTCAATTCCTTACCCAAAATATGTATAGATGAACCATGAGTCAAGACAATATAGAAAATGAACAAGTAATATGCTAATTTTAAAATCTATGTTTCAAAATTGTATATAGTAAAAATGCCAAATTAAGAAATCAAAATAAATAATTACAATTTGTATGTTTCTAAAATGAGTCATCTGTCCAGGTAGTTTTTTTGGATTTGAAGACATTCCTTTCTGCCTCAGTGAAATTTTGTGGCTTTCCTTTTTTTAACATCTATAAAGAAAAATTTTAATAATGATATTAAAATGTTAAATTTTAATATCAATAAAGATTCTATTCGAGAACAACTAAGGTTTATTCCATGTCATGTATCTCACAACTTCCAATAAAAATACTGCTCTTGAACCTAGCAAGAGAAAAAAGCACAAAAAGTCAAATTTTTTTTTATAAGAAAACACATTGGAAGAAACTTGCAGTAACTTATAGCATGTCTTAAGTTGCAAAGTTGAAGTGTATATGTGCTGTTTCTTCTTTAAAACTTTTTTAGCAAAGATTGTGATTATACAAACACATTTTATAAACAGTTATTTAAAATCAACAATACTTAAGTGTCCTGAGCAAGAATATCTAATTTATGTTTAACAATAATCAGGAATTCTGAATTATGTCACACAGTTCAATTATGACATTATTGAATCACATATTCAGTATAGATTTAACTTTTAATCAAGTTCTATAGCCCTATTTTCAAATAAGACATCTCCACTTGGAGACATCATTAAAATAATAAAATTTAGAGTGACAAAACATGAATATGTTACCTTAATGTCCCCTTCCCTAAATTACATCTTCTCACTATTATGGAAAATAAGACCATAGGCCTGGAATTCATAATATTTTATGCATAATTTTAATGATTTTTTTAAAAACCTGCATTGCAGAAAGGAAAAAAATTCTCACTAATTGGGAGTTGGGAGTATTACACCCCTTATGTAAAATTACAGGCTGTCTTTTGCCCAGAGCACCACTCAAGACTATTTCTGAAAAAGATTTTGTGAACATTATGGGAAGAAGGTTTCATGATACCCAGATTGGGTGGAGCTTAGTGTGTACCGGAGGTCAGAGGAGACAGACTCCCTGGCATTCCAGCAGAGAGATGAGTGCGATATGCAGGAGGGAAGGTGTCTTTGCAATAGCAAGTTAAGAAATCTCTCAAAAGCTCTTTAAAAGACATACTAATAACAAATTTTGGGAAGGGTTGCAATTTTTCAACATACAACCTTCAGAAAATATTTATTCCCATAAAAGGACTTATTTCCTCAATACCACTGCCTGGATCTATCAAAAACTCAGTTTTAAACCAATATAGCCATTACTAAGGCTGCCTTTATCTTTCTCTTTCTTTTTTACTTTTCATAACCAAACTTCTGCTTTTTCCTTAATCAAACCATATTGTATTGAAAATGTGTTAATTTTGTCCTTGTTTCTCTATCTTCAAGTCAATTAAAGTAAACTTTTAATCGTACAGTTTTGTCCTGCTAAATCCCTTTAAATATATAGGATTTGTATACAGATAGATAGATAGCCCTTTAAAATATGTGTACACCTGAATCTCTGAAATGATAAATTTAAATTATATGGGCTTTTAAGTTTTACATAATCAAAATTTTCTAATTCAAATTGAAGTGTGTATGATATCTAATGTGTAGTGCTTTTACTATGTTAAATTAATATATATTTGTTAATTTTATGAAATTAATTTCTTCCTGTCACTTGCTGAAATCTTCAAATCTAAGTATAGTAATTATGTCATATGTGTTGAGATCGCATACTTCCCATCAAACCCATTTAAACCATAACCCCAATCATCATCAACACACACCAAAACAAAACAACTTCTTTGTTAGATATGTGTCTGATCAATTATTTTCCCAGTTTTGGGGAGAGGGTGAGAGAGGAAAAGAGAGGGAGAGGAAGGGAGAAAAAGAGGGTAGGAGGAAGTAATATAGGAATCTAATTCCTTTGTCCCTTCATCCTAGGGTAATAGCAACTCCTGCTTTTGTCAACTTTGAATTTTAAAATAAAAATTTAAATTCAAATTAAACACAGGAACACAGCCTCCTAATGGCTGTCTGAGTGGGTTACTAGGGCAGTTGTCTTATGGCTGGTTTGATAACGGAGACTTTGGAAGGCAGAAAAGAGAGAGGGTATTCTTTATTTTTCTCTGCCGTGAGTGATATCTCTGGTATCAGCTTCATCTTCTCTGAGGCTCCAGCTTTCACTGAAAAATCTCACCATGTTTGTTGCTCTTACCAAATGATGTCAGTTTCAGGGTTCTGAGCCTGTTTCCTTTGTCTCTCCATTCTAGGGTAGTGGAGACTTGCTCTTGTCAACCTCATGTTAATAATTCCCCAATGGACATCTCAGCCCTTTCATTAGTTGTGTAACCAGTTCTTTCTATTAAATACCCTTTATTTTGCTTGTTGGGACTGAGTGATAAGTTGGAATATCCTTGTGTTTAAATCTTGGCACACTCCTGCTCTTACTTTGTGTATAAACTCCTACAAGTTAATTGCTCCAAGGTTGTGCTTTGATATATATAACTGAACTATTATCCAAAAGTGTTGTATTCAATAATAGTTTTAAGAGCATGCTCTAAGAATTCCTACACACTTTCACTAGTGGAAAAATTAGCATAAAAAATGCAACATTGTAATTTAATAGCTCAAACATGGCATTTCATGGTTTTCTTAATTTGTATTTATCTGGTTACTGAGGAGCTTACAAGAAATACTTGATACACTTTTATTAGATAATTTAGGGTTTTCAATAAATCCTTACCCACATACTAACTCTAAATTAAAGGTAACAACATGTATCATAATCATATCACAGGTGCCTTCTCTCATATTTGAGGTTAATTATATCTCCTCAGCCTGCCCTTAGTGCACTATTACATAGTGGTAGCAAGGGGGCTTCAAACCTGTCATCAGCTCCACTTTGAAATTATAAATGGTTGTTTAAAGACTAAAACCTTAAAAAATAATAATACATTTAACAAAGGGGAGAAAAATCAGTAATCTGAAAGACTATTGTAATAGACAGACTGAGTTGTATAACTTATAAAACTGTATTTTTTATTGAAGAAGTAATATGACTATTTTATACTCTAGAAAACACAGTTAAAGAAATAAATCAATCAGCTAGCTCTAAGTACGAGAAATCCATTGCTAACAGTGTTGTTAATTTAACATTCTGGGGTCATTTTCACCCATGATATAAAGAAATTTTTTGACAAAATTACATGTATGTGTGTGTGTATGCAATATGTGCTTACATCGAATTATATTAAAACATGCATATTACCTATGATTTTTACATGTATGTGTTATGTGTATAATATATATAGCAGCTTCTCTGACCAGCAAAATAATCCATTAACTTATTTTTAATTACTCTAATATTAATTCCTGCCTTAGATCTGGGTAGACTACTCATTATAACATTATTTTACTAAAATAAATAAATAAATAGTGCTTTGTTATATGACATCATCAACTTATAATGCTCTATAGTTTCTTTTTCTTGCTACTGTGTGAAAAGGTGGAAAAGGCTCTCAATCACTCAGTGTACTCTTTATGAAGCTTCCTGAGGACATCCTTGCCTGGCTTTGTACTAAGTAAGAATATTCGTACTTCTTCTGGACAATGGATCCATTTCAGCTTGTGAACAAGGAAGTCTATAACTGAGGAAACTTCCTTTTCTATGTTGCCTGGGCGAAATCTTAATCAACTTTATGGCTCATCTATAAGAATGTTGTAGACTCGTGAATGAGGTATTGAGCATCTTCCCTGGTTCAATTTGATCTATCCAACCTTATGAGTTTGATCTATCTTTGGTGTATTGTCATGTATCTGCATAACCCACTTGTTGAAAGTGAATGCATTTACATTCCTTAATCACATATACTGTAACTATACAATGAAATTATACACCAGTGAAACAACAGTTCAACAACTTTCATCATAAAGGGTTTGCATGCAAGACATTAAATTTCTAGGTTATTTATTTAATTTTAAAATATCTGTATACTTTTCTCTTTTTCTGCTTTTTTAAAACAAGTATAACTCAAATATTCATACAGTTTCTCTAGTTCTGGAAACCCATCTGTTTTTTATTCAGAAAAGGATTCAGAAGAAAGGCCAGAAAATGAAAGTATCATAACAGACAGACACAGAGCTTATTTAAGCTTGAACTGTAATAAAAATATTTTTAACTAAATAAAAATGACTGTTGAAATAGCTTACAAAATGTAACAGGAATCAAAGTTTTGCATCTGTTGACATATTCTTCCACCTGTGAATTGAAACTGGCTGTGTAACAACTCAATCCTAGGATATATCCTTTTTCTTTATAAAAGTAAGATTATGCTTTTAAGAAATATTTGGCCTATAAACTGTTCTCTGGCCTATGCTAAGCAGGGTCAGTTGAAAAACAATGACATAAGGTAGGGTTAAGTAAACTTTTTTCTGTAAGGGGCCAGATAATAAGTATTTTAACGTTTGCTGGCCATATGGTTTCTTTAACAACTACTCAAATTTGTTTTTATAGTATGAAAACACCATTAGACAGTGGGTAAACAGGCATAAAAGGGCATACTTATACTAATAAAGCTTTATTTACAAAACAAGCAGTAGTCTATATTTAGCTGTGGGTCTATAGTGTTCTGACCATAAATAAATAAAAAGTATCTCCTAATTCATATTAAATCTTATTTTCATTTATTGGAAGATACTTGGTAATACAAAAAGCACAAAAAATGAAAATGAAACAGATTATAACCCTAAGAAATAATTGATGTCAATGTATTGGTATTTTTAGTTTATGGACTTTTAGTTTTTCTTTCATGCAGAAATGTAATATTATAATAAATATTTGCGGAGAAGAATGCGATCATGCATATGCTCAATCTGTTACCTTTTTAAAAAATATATAGCATAATGTTTTGACTCAATAAAGAATGAAAATTATATTTGTGTTTTGAAAATGCCTGCCCAAAATAACTTGGTACCTTCAAGGCCTTTTTTTCCAAGACTTGCAATAGGTTCTTATAGGATCTTATATTTCTGCTTCATTTTAATCATCATCATAGCCATGATAAAATTGCTTACCAAAAGTTTATGCTAAAATGCATTCTGAAGAGCAGTTTATGAGTACAGATTTTTAATATGGTAACAGACCAACTACCAAGCAAGAGATATTAGCTGGCCATTATAAACACAGCTACAAAACAACTTATCCCTGTAATTCTCAATTCTCAGAGGTATGGAATGTAAAATTCATATGCTCAGCTATTTCAGAAAGGATAAATATAGTGTTCTCAAGGACATAGCTACCAGAAATATTTTAAATGCTTGTAATATTGCCTTTATCCGGTACTCTTTACAGAAGTTATAAAATTGCTTTTTATTATTTATGAGGTTTAGATTTTATTTCTCATCCATCCTTCTATCTAGATAGGAAAATACGGGGTGAAGAGTTGACATCTTCATTCCTCACCTGTGTGAACACAGCCAAATCCCCTGTTTCAAGGGTTCTGGAGAGCTGTTGACTATTGGGCCTTGAAAATGAACATAGTGTGGAAGTCTGACGTAAGTACTATTTGAACAGATTTTCATGGAAGTTGTATTCAAAATTTGATCATTTTTAACATCCAAAAACTAGTCAGGGTCTGAACAATGACAAAATTAAAAAGCAAATATAATAGTAAGCCTAAATCAGAGGGATATCTTTTGCTACCAAAAATGAAAAGGTTTGAAGTGGTTCTAAAAAATACTTTGGAACTTTTCATTAGAAGATAAAATAGTATTTAGTTGCTTCATCAGTATATGGGAAATGTCTCTTACAATATGCACCCAAAAGAGCAGTTAAAGTCCTTATCTGTGTTTTTTTTTAACTGCTTAGAGAAAGTCAAAACACTCTGGAGGAAAAAAACAAAAACCTTGAAACACTTAAATTTAGAATGGATCATATAGCGGATGTCTGGGAGGAACTGTAGTGAACACATGGTCACATGCGGAGTAGAAGGAAATAGCCTACAGATAAATATTCCTGCCCCCTAAATCCCAGAGTAGCCATGGGTTAGTAGCAAAGCTCCTGACTCTGATGGTATCTACAGAACACATATTTCCACTTTCAGTCATAATGTTGCTCTGGGTCTAATGCAATCAATTTTACCTTGATAATTTAGGTTTAAGAGTTTTCCTGGCTGAGTTATAAACTTTGTAATAGCCTTTCTAAAAGGTGAATTCTAGTATATTACTTCAAATCATTCCTCAATTTTATTCAGTTCAAAATGTTAATTGTTCCTTCTATGGGCATTGTATGCTTTATAGAGGATGTACAAATTTTTAAGTGTAGACCCTGCCCCCAGAGAACTTGCAACAATGTGGAAAGAAGACAGAGTGAACAACAATCCTAACATAAACAGAGTGTGGGCAGTGCCTTAAGGAAAATTCAAAGACCTAGAGACCTAGGAAGAATGAGCTCATTTGGCCCAGCAGATCAGGAAAGGATATGAGAATGAAGGAAGATGACAATGAAGAATGGAAAGATATTGACATGGTAAATATTGAGTGGAACAAATTTTCTGAGCCACAGAAACCTATGCTATATTCATACCCTATAAACAATTCAGTTTGCTATGCAGTTCTTTAATTTAATCCCATTTGTCAAATTATACCCTTGTTGCAATTGCTTTCAGGATATTTGTCATGAAATATTTGCCCATGCCTATATCCTGAATGCTATCCCCTACGTTGTTTTCCAGTGTTTTTACAGTTTTGGCTTTTACATTTAAGCCTTTATGCATCTTGAGTTAATTTTTGTATATGGCGTTGTATATAGTGTAAGGAAGGATTCCAGTTTCAATTTTCTGCTTATGGCTAACTGGTTATCCCATGACCATTTATTGAACAGAAATCCATTTCCCATTGCTTGTTTTTGTAAGGCTTATCAAAGATCAAGTGCTTGCAGGTATGCAGTCTTATTTCTGAGTCCTCTCTTCTGTTCTATTCATTGGTCTATGTATCTGTTCTTTTATCAATACCATGCTGTTTTGGTTACTATAGTCCTGTAGTATAGTTTGAAGTCTGGTAGCATGATGCCTACAGCTTTCTTCTTTTTGTTCAAAATTGCCTTGGTGTTTAGGCCCTGTTTTGGTTTCATTTGAATTATAAAATAGTTTTTTTCTAGTTCTGTAAAGAATGTTAATGATAGTTTAATGGAAATAGCATTAAATCTCTGAATTGCTTTAGACAGTATGGCCATTTGAATGATATTGATTTTTCCTACCTATGAGCATGTGTGGCAATTCCTCAAAGACCCAAAGACAGAAATACCATTTGACAAAGCAATTCCATTGCTGGGTATAGACACAAAAGATACTTTTTCTTTTATAAAGACACATGCAGGTGTGTGTTCATTGAGCACTATTCACAAAAACAAAGATATGAAATCAACCCAAATGCTCATCCTTGATAGACCGGATTAAAAATAATTGTGGTACACATATACCATGAAATTCTACACTACCATAAAAATAACAAGATCATATCCTTTACAGGAACATGGATGAAGCTGGAGCTTACTATCCTTAGCAAACTAAGGCAGGAACAGAAAAAACAAAGACTGCATGTTCTCACATATATGTGGGAGCTAAATGATGAGAACACATGGACACACAGAGAGGAAAAACACACACTGAGGTCTATCAGAGGGTGAAAGGTGGGAGGAGGGAGAGGATCACAAAAAATAACTTATGGGTACTAGGCTTCATACTTGGGTAATGAAATATCTGTAAAGCAAACCCCCATGACACATATTTACCCATATAACAAACCTGCACATATAACCCTGAACTGAAAATGATTTAAAAGTCAGTTTGATGAAAGCCAATATAATGTGCCTAAGAGAATAGTTTGGAATAAATGTGAGAATATAGTCTGATGAAAGTGATCAAGAACTGGAGAATAATTTGTCCCACTAATTTTGAACCTGGGAGCTGAACTTTATCACTATTTTTAATCCAGGTCAGATTTTTCATTTTATTTCCTTGTGAAACAGAGATATAGTAAAGCTAGATCAAAGGCATTGTAGGAGACATGAATGAGACAATAAAGCAAAGTTTATAAAATACTTATCTGTAAAAAAATTACAAAATTATAAAAATGGGAAGTATATTTTGTAAAGATTAATATAAAAGCTATTTTCATTTCTTTGTGATTTAAGGAATAGAAAGTACTTTCATAGACATTATTATATTCAGCCACCAAATATGCTCTACTGTAAGAAGAAGATACACAATTTTAATAAATGAAGAAACCAAGCATCAAATTATGAGGAGTGGGTTGGTGGGGTAAGGAGGGATAACACTATCTAAAAAGCCTAACTTTTCCAGAGCAGGATGACTAATAAAACAAGATTGCTTGGCACTAAGAAATGGGTTGTGATTGTCCCAGGTTGGTATGGTTAAAATAAATTCTATTGAAACTTAGAAGTAAAGAATCAAAGACAAGGCTATTTGCTACAAATAAATGGGTCTTGTTTCAGTTTTGAATTAGGAAAAATAGTTCAACTGAGGGACATCAGATAGAGTTAACCAGTGAGGGTTAATTCAAAGTTTATTCTGAATAGAAAGAGAAAATAGAAACCAGTAAAAATTGAATTGATGCAAGCATTTGTAATGAAGGAAAAGCACACTGTGACCACACTCTTAATTTCCCTTGTGTAGCAAGTGAGAGTTCTGTCATGTAGGGTCATCCAAAGCATGTGACAAGTGCAAAGCAATTTAGCAGACTGACAGTGGTAGAAACTAACTAAAAACTTAATAAAGGAATACATTCGTACTACCTGCCACTCAAATGTTTCCTGTTTTAGAAGAATACTATTACATTGGACCCTTGACTAATTCTGTTTTGGGATGAGGACTGCACTGGTGGGACCAGAATGTTGTGCAGTTATTTAGAGAGGCTTCTGGGAATTAAAACATATATGGATCTTTTAGTTGGTCCTTATGGGGCTCAAGGTTACAACTTTGCCTACATCCTTCATACCACCTGCATACTATTGGGGCTCAGGTCAAGCATGTCTTCAACTGCTGTAGTATTTTTCATTTTTAAAGTAATAATTACAGATATAGACTACCTGCTTATTTTTGTATTATTTTAGCCATTGTTGAATGTATCTGTAGACCAAACCATTCCAATGATAATTTTAGCTTCCATTTTAATCTTTTATTTAAATGACACTCATTGTTATTTGTCTTACTTGAATCTTCCTAAGCTGTCCAAAATCGTGAAGCCTATTTTGATTGTCAACAAGAGAGAATGGTCCTTGAAATGCTTTGAAGAGGTCTGTAGCTCACTTCCACACTGTGTTTCTCAGAAAGTGTTGAAGATAGGATTTTCTGAATTTTTTTGTGTGTATCCAAGCAAGTTAGAAGGAACATGCCGTGCTCTGAGTTCCAAATTAAGAGTTCTTTAGTAGCCGGCAACCAAGAGTCAAGCTTACACTCAAAATCTTTTGGCCTCGAGGAAGGGGCTGGATATCTTTTTATACCTTGCTTAACATAGGGGAGAGGAGAGCCTAGCTGAAGCAGAACTTACAGGAGCAGAACAAGAAAGTTAGATAAGGAGGCTGGTAACTAGGACGCAGGAGGTTCCCATGATTGTTGATTGCCAAGGAGGGTATACACAAATGGTTCCCAATATTGCCGGTTACCAAGGGGGGTATTCAGTACTTGTCATACAATCAATCAAGGGGGTATTCACAATAGCAAGTGGGCTTGCCAAGCAGGATATGATTACAATGGTTATATGTTTCTATAGTTCTAAGTACTACATGACCCAGCACAGTAGCATGACCCAGGTATGCACTCAAGGGAGAAATGGCCAGAAGGGTGAGGTGGAGGTTAAGACACAGTCTGTCTGGCTTTCAGCAAGATGGAGTCTGTCAGGCTAACACAGGGTAGGTTAGCACAACACGGCAGGGTGGTTGTAAAATGCCAAATAATTTACAGCATCCTGCTTCCTGGTCATTCGAGAAATGCAAATCAAAACTACATTGAGATACCATCTCATGCCAGTTAGAATGGCGATCATTAAAAAATCTGGAGACAACAGATGCTGGTGAGGATGTGGAGAAATAGAAACACTTTTACACTGTTGGTGGGAGTGTAAATTAGTACAAGGACTGTGGAAGACAGTGTGGCAATTCCTCAAGGACCTAGAAATAGAAATTCCATTTGACCCAGCAATCCCATTACTGGGTATATATCCAAAGAATTATAAATCACTCTACTATAAGGACACATTCACACGAATGTTCATTGCAGCACTGTTTACAATAGGAAAGACCTGGAACTAACCCAAATGCCCATCGATGATAGACTGGACAGGGAAAATGTGGTACATATACACCATGGAATACTATGCAGCCATAAAAAATGATGAGTTCATGTCCTTTGTAGGGACATGGATGAACCTGGAAACCATCATTCTCAGCAAACTGACACAAGAACAGAAAATCAAACATTGCATGTTCTTACTCATAGGTGGGTGTTGAACAATGAGAACACATGGACACAGGGAGGAGAGCATCATACACTGGGGTCTGTAAGGGGGAAATAGGGGAGGGACAGTGCAGGGTGGGGAGTTCGGGAGAGATAGCATGGGAAAAAATGCCAGATATAGGTGATGGGGAGGAAGGCAGCAAATCACACTGCCACGTGTGTACCTATGCAATAATCCTGCATGTTCTTCACATGTACCCCAAAACCTAAAATGCAATAACAAAATAAAATAATAAAAAATAAAAAAGTTTTGGCTTCTTTTCCTTTTAAATTACTTGTACTTTAAATTTTATTTTCTGAAAACAGCTACTAAATACAGCCCATCAAATATATTGAATTGGGCTTTGATAGTTGTGTAAGTATTAACAAAATTATACTAGCCCATATGAGTTGCTGAGTTTTTATGCCCTTTGTTTCTGTTGCAGTAGTTGGCTTGTACATTCAAAACCCTTGCCTTCCATGTGGGCTTTATGCCACATGGTGATCAGGTAATTGTCTTTATTATGTGTGAACAACAAGAGCAAGTTCAAATAAATTTAAGTGAAAAAAGAAAGAAGAAACAATAAAGAAAGAGAAAGGAGTGGAGGTAAGGGGAGGGCAGGGCAGGGCAGGGAAGGGCAAAGAAGGAAAGGGAAGGAAAGGGAAGAGGGAGGGGAAAGAAAGGGAAGGGAAGAGGAAAGGCAAGGGAAAGGAAGGGAAATGGGAAGGGAAGAGGGAACGAAAGGAAGAAGGGAAGAGGGAAGAGAAGGAAAGGGAGGAAGAGAAAATAAGGGAAGGGGGAAGGGAAGGAAGGGAGAGAAGGGAGGGAAGGGACATAAAAGGAAGTGGGGAGGGAAGGGAAGGGAAAAGAAAGATTAATGGGAAGGGAGAAAGGAAAGGAAGGGGAAAAGGGAAGAAAATGGAAGGGAAGAAAGAAAAATAGGATTTAGAAATACATTAATTAGCTTACATAATCATATTTTGAATCCAATGAATATGGTCACCAAGAGAAACACGGCCAAGCTAAAATTCAATCAGAAGAAATGCTGATTAGGTTTTGTGCATTGTTCAAGCTGCCCAGTCATTGGGCCCTTCTCTCTGTCACATCTGTCACAAATGATCTTTGACCACCATTCCCAGAAGGTAAGGTGATGTAAAATCTTATCTATACTGGCTTTTACAGAGAAAGACCAGATGCTAACCATCACTTCCCTGCCTTTTTGGGCAACTTTTTTCTTCAATACAAAGAGAGTGGAAAGCCAAAAAGGACAAATACATGTTTTTTGTCTTAAGTTCTTTACTGGGATATTTAGTAATTGGTCTCCTTTTACCAAACATCATCAAAATTTCCTCTTACCAATAAGATATCTCCAGGACTAAGCGATGGGCCAGTGAATGATAGAATAAAGAAGCAATCTATGTTGTATGAACTCTATTTCAAACTAATTAAGAACATAAACTTTTGTGTTCAGGAACTTTGATTCAAACGATAATTCTTCAAATTTCTGGCTCTGTGAGACTGAATAATAATTGAATTATTCACACTTCATTTTAGTTTTCTTATCCGACCTGGCAAAGGTAGCCTATCTGCCACAGTGGGCTTAATTGAGTTTACTTCTTGGTTGATTTTCTATTATTCCATTGCTTTTTCAACATCCATACTAGCAAATTAATGGAGAAAAGGTAGAGATCAAGATTCCTATTTCCTTGAGTCTTTGAAGATGTCACTATTCTCTGGCATTACCCCTGTGTACTACTGATTCTGATTTACTACCATTGCTGGGAGCAGGGTGGGCATCATTATGTTCGAGGATTCTTGTTGGCTTTTCTCACTAGGGTAGCCCTTACAGGTTACAAAACTAATTTGATTATTAATTATTGATTCAACCTCCAAGTATGTCTAACTCAAATATAAAATTCAAGACCAGGAAAATGACCCATGATGGGTCTGTGAACATATTGAGCCCAGTGAAACCAACATTAACCACACCTTGGCCAGAGCTCCATTGGTAACCTATCTCATATAATCCTGCTCTATTAAGGAACCATAATAATGTTTTCTCTCCTCAAATGTCCATGCCCATAATGCACTCTGAATTTAACAGTTCTCAAAATATCTGAGTATTCCCCTTTCCTTTGTGTATGATTGCCTGCATAGGATTCTTTAAGGAAGGGCTTAGGGAATTATTGATAAATAATCATTTTATATTGTAGCAAGGGAACTCCACCTCATTTGCTCATGGGGACCTGCCCTCTATTTCAATCAATAGCTTTGGAGTCTGAGACAAGACAGTGATTTTAATTGGCATGGTTGATAACCCTCAGCATTTTGATAATTCACCTTTACTTTATTTTAATTAAATAGATTAAGGAATACTCTTGCTAGTTACCAATTAGGGAAGCAGGATTAGTCAGAGGAAAAAATTGTGTTACAGAATTGTGATACAGTTTTAACATAGACCTCAGTGAGTCCCAGTGGGAGTTTTGGGACTGAGATGGCTCTACTGAAATATCCTAATATGGGGCAAGGGGCCATCCCTTCCTATCACCACAATGACAAGTTGGTATACACAATATGCCTCAAAGGATAAAAGAAAACTTTGGTGGGGATGGTTTTTGATATGGTTTGGCTGTGTGTCCCCACCCAAATCATATCTCAATTTATAACCTCCACATGTCAAGAAAGGGAGGTGATTTGATTATGGGGGCAGTTTCCCCCATGCTATTCTCATGATAGTGAGTTAGTTCTCAGATTTGATGGTTTTATAAGTGTTTTGAAGTTCTTCCTTCACTCTTCTCTTTCCTACCAACCTGTGAAGAAGATGCCTGCTTCCCCTTCCACCATGATTGTAAGTTTCCTGAGGCCTCTCCAACCATGTGAAATTGTGAATCAATTAAACCTCTTTCCTTTATAAATTACTCAGTCTCACGGAAGTTATTTATAGCACTGTGAAAATGGACTAATACAGTTTTCTTCACCCAACAAAAAACTCTCCACAGTGTGGGTGGAGGGGGCCATGGGGGAGGGAAAGTGGAGATTCAGCTGAGTGACCTGTCGTCTGTCAAGATTTTTAGGAGCCGAAGGAAAAATGCTTCGGTCTTTCTTCCTGAAGGGAGAAAGGTCTAACTTATTCTAAATAAAATACAGTAAGTACTACAGACTATAAAGGAAATGATTGATCATTCAAACACATTAAAATTAAGGTCTTAGAAAATAAATAAGAAAATAAATAAGGAATCCAGTAACTGAGGTAAGTTAACAGCATATAAACATGACAAAGAATATATTTTTTGAATATTTTTAAAGGTTTGAAAAATAGGCAAAAAGCTTGACTGTGTGCTTAATAGAAAGATACATGAAGTGACAGAAAATGCATTTAAAAAAATTAACCATATATTTAGAGAAATACAAATGAACAAACAAATAAGATACTATTTATATTCACAAGACTGGCAAATATTAAAACATTTAACAATGAATGTCAAGTATTAGTACTTATGTGTATACTATGGCTGTTGAAATTGTAAATTGCTCCAATACAATAACAATTTGCCATTATTTTATAAAACCAAATATATGCATATACTGTGGTCCTCAGGAATGCTACTATTATTAAGATACTTCTGGAAAATTTGGTATATATGTTCTAGGAGATACAAAGTGTTCATAATAGAAAAATTCCACTATATGAAAGAATAAATATGTGAAAAAATCCAAGTTGCGGAATTTTTATACAGATAACACTAAAAGTGAAGAAACTATATTACACACAAAATCATGCACAAACTTTATTAATATAATGTTGAATAAATATGAACTTACAGAATATAGTTGGCATTATTTAATGTATATAAATTTTCAGAGCCTACAATAACAAATAATACATACACTAAAAATACATACATATTCATTTGAGCGTTAAAGGGGGAAAAAGAGAGAGTGATAAGCAAATAATTTCGAGTAAGGGTATTATTGGTGTAAGTATGAGGTACGCCCAGAATAGATGGGGAAAGAGGACATGGATGAGTTAACTTCTAGGATTAGGCTCTTAACTTGTGATTATTCTTATTTAATGTGAAATTCATGTTGTAACCACTCATGGCATATCATTTTTTTCAGACTTGATATTTGATTAAAGTATTTTTAAAGGAAGGTTAAGGGAGAGCCATCCTTAAGTTCCTACTACATGTTTCTGTAGCTAAATTTTATCAAACCTTTTAAAACCAGATAATTTGCATGGTATATAAGTTACTATTAAGTAGAGAGAGAGGAAATCACTTTTTAAACTTTCTCTTTTCTGTCATGTAGGTTGTAAAAGAAGACAGGATGCTTTTGATTGCTAGGTCATCCAGGGACTACAAGTTTTCTGTGTGTAGGTTGTAAAAGAAGACAGGAGGCTTTTGATTGCTAGGTCATCCAGGGACTCAGATTTCTTTGTTCCTTACTCTTCCATATCCTTAGTTACTTTGCACACATGGTCAGTAATGAGTCACTACTACAACTATGTCCAAATTCCAAGGTAGGAGAATTAAGAATAAAGTCAGGAAGAGCAAGCAGCTTCCTTCAAAGGCCATAACCTGTGTGTGCATACCTCTTCTCATCTATCATTTGCTAAAACACAGTCATGTGACCAATATTAGTTATACAGAAGGGTGAGAGATGTAGTGTCCACCTATATGTCATCCTCTGTTAACATGTTAGGCTTTATTACTGAACAGATAATAAACGATAAAATAGATATTAGAGAAAAATAGCACTCTTAGTCATCCTATAGATCTAACCACCAACATAAAGCATTAGAATACTTTCTCCAGGTGAGCAGAAGAATATATCATGACCAGAAATTGAAGGGTGATTCAACATTAGAAAACCTATCAACTCAAATCATTATGTTAAAACATTAAAGGTAAAAAAGCAAATAATTGATGCTTAGATAACAGAAGTTTGATAACAGTGGATGCATATCCATGATAAAAACTTACTTAAAGTGAATAATAAGAATAAACTATCTTAAACTGTTGTAGGTAATTAGCTTATACCCTAGAACATGTACTTACAGGGGAACAGAATCTTGAATGCATGATTTTTCTCCTAATTTTATGGCTTTTGGATATGACTTACAGAATTGCTCACAATCAGCTTCTGCACAGCATTTCTAATTATAATGAATGTCCAACCACACTAATCAAACAGCCATTCTTTTAACTTACTAAACAACTTCTTAATTTGAGTCTTCACAAATATTATTAACATTGCTTAAGCTAAATCAGATCCTTCATTAATGTGGTCAAAATATGTCTCATGATCCAAACTAAATTTCTCTAAAAGCCTTTAGCTCAAGATAATAATTTCCTTGCAAGTACTCAATTACATTTTTTTAAACCATGTCTCTCCCATTTTTCTTATAGACGTATTTCTCTGATAGACTTTGCTTCATTATATCACCCATCGCAAATCCACAGGACCTAGCACACAGTATAAATGACAGCAAGAAATTTTCTGTTTCATATACAATGTCTGTTTTAAGGTACCTAAAATTTTCATTACTCAGTATTAGAGAAAACTCTGATTCATAAACAGAAAAGCCAGGAAGGTTATTGCACTGCCTTTTCACCATCTATACCATCTCATTCTACCTTCAATATTTAAAAATAAGTGAAATGGTGCTTTATTTTTACATATTTCCAGAGCACTAGCTTACCGCTGAACGTGAGGCCATCCTATAAAGTTTGAATTGACTATCAATTCCTAGAAATTTTATTGCTATAACATCTAGAAAGGAAAGACTTAAGGAGATATTTATAGGTTGATAAGTTGATAAAAGTTTGGGTCTACATATTGTACAAGCGTTTCAGATATGGTTTTACACACTTTTGTTTATTTCTCCCCACCCCACTTCTACATCCTCACATTGTTCTTTTTATATCATTGTACTTTTACTTTTTAAAAAATTTTTCTACCTTGTTTTTATGCTTTTTGAATGAGGGCCTGTGCGTGACTTGGCACCAAACGACAACCTACAAGGCACGTTATATTAAAATTAAAGTTTCTTCTACATACTTTGTGATTCATAGCTCTAATCATATTGTTGACATTTTTGGAACTTTATCTGCCATGAAAAGTGTGTGTTTGTGCACGTGGGTGTATATATTTGTGAATTATGTATTTATGTAACGAATCATAGTTATGGGAGAGTAATCTGTGATTATCATCTAAATTGGAAATGTGAAGAATTAGAAATAAAAGAGCAGTGAGAATAGTGATATAAAATGTTAGCTGGAATGGAGGAACAATAAATAGCAAGACACAGCAAAGGAAGAATCATGCTTTTTCAACACACATTTACAATTATTCTATTATACAGTTTATGATTAGATAAAATGATTGACTTTACATTATAAAAGGAAGAAGGCTCAACTCCCCTAAGTGCTTCATGTAAAAAAAAAAAAATGGAGAGCCTCATTTTCCAACTACACAAAAAGAAAAGAATTTGAGATAACCTTGAATCTTTTTGCAAATTGAAGAGGTCATGGAGGAGTCATTTGTATATCTAGCTTAAGAATAGGATCTGGAAATTGTGTGTAATTACACAGCTACAAAATGCAGAATTTATTTATTTTTCTCTTGACTTATGGGGTATTTTCAGAATTCAAGGCTACATTCAAACTCAGTCAGCATTTACTTGAATATCCTTTCATGTGTTACCTGGGTCCTAGAGGTAGTTAATAATGAACTTTGGAATATATAAGGTTTGTGAAAAGTGTATACATACATATATATATATATATATATATATATATATATATTCATTACTGAGGCTGACATCATTACCCGGGAAGAATTATTTTAAATTCGTTCATTGATCATTTATTATTTCTTTTTAAGGAAATGTAGATATTTGTGTATGTATGTGTGCGTGTGTGTGTGTGTGTATATATGTATGTATATCTCATATATAAATGATAATTTATTGGCATGCTTCCTTGGTTGGGATTTTAAGTAGATATAAAATTAGAAATAAATAGGATGAATTTTGATGTGTAGATACCCATTGGTATTCAAGAACCATGAGGTAATGATTAATATGAACTATACTATGAATGAGTTTCAGATTATAATGATTTGACTACTCTCTTGTCAAGGCATTTCAGTGCACAATTGACTAAAATGTTGCATAATTTCATAGATGTCTGGTTTACTCATAATTTTAGATTGCTCTACAACTCAAGAAACAAACTTTACTGTTGCAATTTGTGTGTTTTTCCCCTTTCACTGTACTTGATTAAGGGGCTTCACTGATTTAACTGAATAATTTACGGACTAAATTTTTATGGTTTTTAATCAATGGGAAATGTATTGCCATATCTTGATTTTTCTACTATAGAAGTCAAAGTATGCAAAAACACCTCTTTGGAATGCAACCTCTGTTGTTAATATGATTACCATTTTTATTTTCTATTATTTTCATTATTTTGTGTAAAGAGTTCCCCAGCTTCTAAACATGCTCAGAATTTTATTCCTTAAACGCAGAAGCAGGAAGAGCATTCAGAACAACACTCTGCCCATGTTAGAGTTCCCATTTAAGCTTCAGGTAGGAGTGAATATATGGGCGTTAAAGTTAAAATACTTGCCTTTTTTTGACAGTGTCTTCTCTTCACTATACATGAAACAGGTTGTTTGGCATACATTTTCTTAATTGGAATAATGCTTTAAAAAGTTTTTTAAAGAAACAAAAAAAGTAAAATGGTAATCATTTTCTTTAAATAAACACCAGCATTCTTATGTTATACTCTTGTTTCTTTAAGATTTTTGGAACATCACAACAAAGTTTCAGATTGGTAGAAAGAAACCATAGATATACTTGGCAAGACTAATTTAAGTTCCTAATTTATACATTAAAGCATGTAGAAACTTAGCTGAAGATCTTTGGCAAAATGTAGAAAGAAAAAATACAAACTTGTCTTAGCACAGATTTCTTAGGAACGTAAAAGCCCCTTAACTGGCAAACAGCTACTAATGACATTACCTGAACTATGCAAACTTCTGTCTAATCGAAAGAACCTAATTTCATGCTGTGAAATGGATCTTTCCATCACTGATGCTGACACTATTATCCAAGAAAAGCTTTTTAAAATCAATTCATTTATTCTTTCCTTTTGAGGAAATGTAGAGAACAGAACTTCCCTGTTTCTGAGCCCAAGTTCAATATCACCTAAAAGCCTGTTTTCACCATGAAGACACATTAAGAAATGGTCAGGAGTCCCTGATTATTCTATGTGGTTCTGTACAATCAACAACTCAGGATAATTTCCTCAGTTGTTGTTTTACAAATGTAACTCATTTCTTTTCTCATCCTGATATTAGTCCACTTCTTCAAGATTACTTGCTGGATGTACTTCCATTTCCTCGTATGAAAAAAGAGTGAATGAAGCTCTGGTAGTAAGTGAAGTCCTGAGCCCTGGCAGTAGAGAGCTCAGCCATAATTCTGAGTTGGGCTCTCTTGTTGAAATCCAGACTGCATCATTAATCATCTACACAAAAAGGATGAGATTTAAAGTTTGGTGCCTCTATTTCCTCATCTATAAAATGGCATTAATGATAGTATAAACTTCTTAGGGATAATGTTAATAAATGTATTAACATATGCAAAATAATTAGAGTAGCGCTTGTTACTATATGGTAAGTATTGCATAAGTATGGCTTATGATTACAATGATGGTGATGATTTAACATTATTATTTAAAAACCAAATTAAAATTAAGTGTGGAAAGCTTTGCATGATCCATATACAATCATCTTTCATTATAAATGGAAAAGTGGTCTTAGAACATTTGCATATCCCAAGATACATATATATTCAATGTCTGCAGGTCCCCTTAAAGAACCTGTGTCTAAAAGGTTGGTCCTCCATATAGGCAGGTTTTGAACCCTGCTAATTCTGTATTTTCTACCAGCGTTTGGTGGCAGATATGAAACCTGTGGATACAAGGTGCTTTAGTCTGTTTCACACTGCTATAAAGAACTTCCCTGAGACTGGGTAATTTATAAACAAAGGAGGTTTAATTGACTCACAGTCCCCTATTGGTGTCCAGGCCTTAGAAAACTTAACAATCATGAAGGAAGCAGAAGGAGGCATCTTCTTCCCAAGGTGGCAGGTGAGAAAATGTGAAGGAGAAACTTCCAAACACTTGTAAAAACATCAGGTATCATGAGAACTCACTACCATAAGAACAGCATGAGGGACCCACCCCTGATGTAATCACCCCCCTCCCTTGACACGTAGTGATTACCTGCCCCTCCCTAGATATATGGGGATTACAATTCTAGATGAGATTTGGCTGGTGACACAGAGCCAAACTATATCACAGGGCAAACAATTTATTTTTTAAAATCTACATACAAGGAGACCTCATAGTTCAAACCCACGTTGCTGAAGGGTCAACTGTAGATAGATAGATAGATAGATAGATAGATAGATAGATAGATAGATACATAGATAGATACATAGATAGATACATAGATACATAGATTAAATGCACACACACATACACATTCTCAGTGTGTGACTGAGAATGTAACAGTTTTTACAAATGGAAAAACATACAACAACATTCCATATTCATTTATTTAAAAGCTCATGCAAAGTAAAAACGCAAAACTTGCGTTTTTGATTCATGCTCACACATACTTTATTGTAAGGCGTTGCCTCTTTGGAGAAAAGGAGAAAAACTATGAGATAGAGTGAGACTTAGCAATATATTTTTTAACAGAAAACTTTATCAGAAGCAAATTGTAGCATTTCTTTTATTCCAGTATAGGGTCTTTAGATACAGGTTATAATTGCCATTTTCTTCAGCATGTTCAAAGTAATAAATACAGATTCAAAAATAAATGAAGCATAAAATCCAAAGAAACAATACCAACTTTTGACCTTGCAAGATACTCCAGATGTGTTCTAGCTCTTACTACCTTTGAATAGACAATGTTCTCAGTCAAATGGAGAGTTACCTACTTTGTCTTTCAATCTTTCTCCACCAATCAATGTACTCTTTACTCATACTTAACTCTTTTACTCAGTGTGGTATGATTACTATCATAACACTACACAAAATGTTTTTGCAGGAAGTCACTAGTATGCTACCTACTGTTTAATGGATATAATTGGCCTCTTTACAGTATTTAATCCAAGTTTATACTTTTCTGACATTAAATTTTGGCCAACTTTAGCAGTGTCTGGCAACAAACTATGTTAACATTTCACAGATTCTTACCTGTGCTTTGCAGTTCTATATTCTCTGTACCCACCAATCTCATTTACTCCCAACTCTTTACAAGAATAACCAAATGCAGATATTTCTCAAATTTCACATCAAGCCCAGACCTCTCCTCTCAGGTGTCTGTATTCAGATACTTTACTTATATAGTCATATATATGTTGCACATTTTTCTCATACCTCGAAATTCCAAAATTATTTTGTTCTCTCATCACAAACATTTCACTCCCTTGGTGTTCTCACAGAGTAAATGCTACTCCTTACACCCGGTAAAAATGCTAGATATCTTGATACATCATTTTCCTTCATCCTCCTAAATGAAAATACACATCCATGATATATTCTGCATTGAGCAATCTCTCCCCTCATTTACCAACACCATCTACTGCACAGATTACTATGGGCTTTCCTTTAAATTTTGAGCAGATCATCAGCTGCACTTGTGCTTCCTGCCTTGGGTCTCTCTGGATTCATTTGCTACATAGCTGCCAGGATGATCTTTCATGAAAGGTAGCTAATTATGTTATACAGCTTTAAACTCTGCAATCACATCTTGTTGCATTGGGATCATAGCTAAATTCATGGCCCAAAAGAATTGCCTGGAGGAGATCCCTTCTTTCTCCTATAAAAGTTGTCAGAATCAAAGTTGAGTCACCTCTTTTAAAAAAAACTCTGACAAATGTTGCCAGGGAAGGCTATGAAGAGAAGCGTTCACATGAACAAATGCCTGACAACAGGAATTATCATAAAACACTTTACAAAAACTGAAACCTGTTACAAAGGCTATCTCGACCTGCACAAAAAGAAATACTTCAGCGAGAACATCTGCCCAACAGCTGCCTATCAAACCTTGAACTGTTGCCACCTTTGCCCTTGATCCTTGAAGCCAAGAATGATTATCTCCAAAAACTTTATAATCCTCCTCATTTTTCTTTAAAAACCTTTGCCTTTCTTTACCCTGAATATGCACATGGTTTCTATGGCACATGTATTCCCATAGCAATGTCCCTTCCTGAATAGATATCATTTCATTTTAAAGCATCTCTCTCAGTTTCTTACTTACTCATTTCGAACTAATTTTCCTGTTTCTCACTATGCTTTAGCTCTCAATCTTCATTCAGGTCCCTGAACACACCATGTTCCATCCTGTCACAGAGTTTGGCTCTTTTGGTTCCTCTTGGTGGAATGCTTGCCACCATCTCTGGACCCAGTTAAATCTTGATCACATATCAAATTGCAACTATACTGACATAGTCCACGGATGGATTAACTGACCCCTATTATACACTGTCATAACACCCTGTTCTTTCCTTTACAACACATATAACTGTTTATTACCATCTTTTACTTCCAGAATATTACAGCTTTTATTACTATTTTAGTGCCACAGGATGACACCAGTGTTATTAATGTTATAAAAACAGAACCATAAGCAGAATTTACAGTTCTTTCTGAATAAGACAGGGATACCGTGAAACTCTGTTTTACCCCGTAGAGACCCTCTGGCTATGTTTTAGGTAAAAGTTGTCAAATATAAATTGTTAAGATATATTTTTAACTGTATGTTCAGATACTAAAATTTTTAAATATTGTTAATCCAATTATTTGTAGCATTTATTAATATTCAGAGATATATTCTGGCCTCAAATATTAGTTCTGCCATTACTTGTCTCTGTGACCTTGTACCAAAATTATTTAACCTTTGGGGAGGGTCTTTCCTTTATAGAGAGTAAGAATAAAACATAACGTTGAAAAATTAAGTAAGGTAATATATATGATGTATATAGAATACCTGTTGGCCCTTAGTAAACATTTAATAACTGTGAGAAATTCATATCTGGTCTTATATTTATAGCCCTAAAGCACATGGTTTGCATATCATTTGTTCACTATATACCTCCCAGTGCTTACCAAAAAACTTGCTACATGATACAACATTTTTGAAACATGAATAGATAAATGAAGATAAATTTGAATATTTGCTAATTTATTTTACACAAATAATTGCCAAGCCTGCAGTTAAATTTAGAGTAAAATTCTATAAAAAATGCAGACATGTTAGAACTACCCAAGATCAAAGTTATAAGAATAAGTATATTATAAGAGTAAATATCTAAGGAGTTTTCATTTTTCTGATATTTAGAAATGATCCACAACACTTCAAGAGGCACAAAGTCTTTGGAAATACAAGCATTCAGAATTCTGTAAGTTTGTGGTTTAAAGTTCTATTCTTAAAAAATAAATAGGTATTACATGAACAGCAAGTTCTGTAATAGAATCATTTTAGAAAATTCTATTTAAAGAAAATCAATATACATACATTTTAATGACAGTTGAATTTCTCATACTTTTAGCATTTTAGGCAGATTTTCTCTGAATAACATTGAACATTTTATTACAGATAACTGTGTTGAAACTATGTTCTGAAGAACATTTATGAAGAAATATTGATGAAAATGATTTTTGAAGAGAAAGGAGAGGGAGACAGTGGTTTGACATAGAGATTCACTTAGTTATATTTTAAAAACCTCCCTTTCTTAATGTAATCTATAAATTAGAAGCAATAATCTCTTTTTATTATGCTGCTATGAGAATTAAGTCGAATCATCATTACAGAAACACTTAGAAAATTAAGAGGACTGTAAATATAGAAATTATAATAATAATCCCACATGACTGTAAGAGACTTAAATCTGTTAGTTGTTAATAAAATATAATTAATTTTAAACTATCTGTTTTACTTATCCTGTCCAATTTTAATAACAAAAATCTGTGAAAGATCCTCAGGATGCCTGTAAGTAATAATTATTCTCAGTTTCAGGGTTACTAAAAAGCCATAGCTGGCTGGACAGGATGGCTCACACCTGTAATCCCAGCACTTTGGGAGACCAAGGTGGGCAGGTCACTTGAGGTCAGTTCAGGACCAGCCTGGACAACATGGTAAATCCCTGTCTCTACTAAAAATACAAAAATTAGCTGGGCATGGTGGTGGGCATTTGTAATCCCAGATCCTCAGGTGGCTGAGGCAGGAGAATTGCTTGAACTCAGGAGGTGGAGGCTGCAGTGAGCTAAGATTATGCCACTGCACTCCAGCCTGAGCAACAGAGTGAGATTCTGTCTCAAAATAAATAAATAAATAATAAAAATTAAAAAAATAAAAAGTCGTAGCTACTTAATATGTGCCAGAGATTATTTCTGTATATGACATTTCCCCAAATTGGTTCAAGGTTGGATTTCTAAAAGTGTGTTCTCATGGATGTTTGCATATACTAATGTCTTGACAATGCCAGTTTACATTGAAGATTGGTGTAAACTATCATGCATAGACACTATGAAGGGCATTTTTTCTTCTATAGCAAGAAAATCTAGGGCCATAGAAGGCTAATATGTTACCCTAAGATGGTTGCTCAGATGCTGCGTATTAAATAAAAATTGAATTTTTGAATAGTGTTAAATCTAGTCCAGGCACAGTGGCTTATGCCTCTATTCCCACCACTTTGAGAGGCCCAGATGGGACAATCTTTTCAGGCCAGGAGTTCTAGACCAGGCTGGGCAACAGAACAACACCCTGTTTCTACAAACAATTTTTTAAAATTAGCCAGGCATGGTGGTGCATGCCTGTAGTTCCAGCTATTTGGGAGACAGAGATAGGAGGATTACTTGAGCCCAGAAGTCAAGGTCGCAGTGAGATATTATCATGCCATTTTACCCCAGCCTGGGTAACAGAGTAAGGCCTTGTCTTGAAAAAAATGTATATATATATAGTACTTAACATTTATAAATATAGTTCCGTATCATACAAAATATCCTCATGCATTAATAAGAAAAAGATAATAAGCACTAGAAGAGAAAGAACTAAGAGAGAACTAGTAAAGTTAAGGGGAGGAAAGCCCAATCACATAATATTATAATTCCACATAGGAATATTAGATGCTACCACCATTCTTGAGAACAATTTGTCATCGTACATTAAAAAAAAAAATCATGTTTAATCCAGAAGTCTCCCTTTCTAAAATGTATCTTAGTGGTTTAATTGGATTATTTTTGGAAAATTAAGAGCACATCTTCTGCTTCAGTGTTCTTGCATACTCTCTCACTGGAGATCTCAGTTGGAGAGTGTTATTTGCCTAGTTTGACATCACTATTTTACTTGCTGGATCATCTTACTCATTTTACATAAGGAATATATTAATTAAAATATATTTGTTATTGTAATACATAGGCAATATATGTATTAAATAGGATGATCATACAGAGTAAAAATAAATGTCTGATTGATGTTTCTCAAAGCAATGCTGATATTTGTATCCAGGCTTCCTTCATTTGGAGTTCTGCCATCTATGCCAAAGTGCTTCCAAGAGTTCAGTGATTATTAGTATCAAGCAAAAGAAATCAAAAAGAGTTTAGAGGAAAACATATGGAAGATTCTATGGACAGACTGGATATAAAGCACATACACCTTCTGATCACTTTTTGTTGTTTAAATCTTGGTCATATAACCTTCTCCACCATAACTATATGGTAGGCTGGTAAATGTTGTTTAGCTCTCTGTGAGAAAGAAGAAACAGTTTTGATGAATACCTTGCCTGCTTCGGCCAGAAGGTCCAAGATAAATTGTTTCCAGGACAATATTTTTAACATGTATTAGTGTTTATTTGAGAGTTATGAATTTATGCTTTTGCTATGTAGCATCCACTACAATTGTAATTTATTTGAAAATCTACAAATTCAAGTTATTCATGTTTTATTTTAAGGTTTCCGTTTCTTTGCTGTACTTTTTCTGCTTCTGCTCTGTTACAGGCATCAACTTCTTTAAAAGCAACTTTAGGCCAGGTTTAATGGCTCACACCTATAATCCCAACACTTTCAGGGACTGAAGGAGGAGGATCCCAGCCTGAGCAATATTACAAGACCCTCATCTCTACCAAAACAGTAATGTTTAAAAATTAACCAGGTTTGGTGGCCTGTACCTGTAGTCCCATCTACTTGGGAGGCTGAAGCTGGAGGATCACTTCAGCCCAGAAGTTTGGGGTTGCAGTGAGCCAGGATGGTGCCACTGTACTCTAGTCTGGGCAAGAGAGCAAGACCCTATTTTTTTTTTTTAATTTTTTTTTTTTTTTTGAGGCGGAGTTTCACTCTTGTTACCCAGGCTGGAGTGCAATGGTGCGGTCTCGGCTCACCGCAACCTCCGCCTCCTGGGTTCAGGCAATTCTCCTGCCTCAGCCTCCTGAGTAGCTGGGATTACAGGCACGCACCACCACGCCCAGCTAACTTTTTGTATTTTTAGTAGAGACGGGGTTTCACCTTGTTGGCCAGGATGGTCTTGATCTCTTGACCTCGTGATCCACCCGCCTCGGCCTCCCAAAGTGCTGGGATTACAGGCTTGAGCCACCGCGCCCGGCCAGGACCCTATTTTTAAAAAAGCAACTTTATTTTACCAGTTTCCTCTTAACTTGTTTCATCAAAAGTATCTTACTTATTAATACTTTAACTTTTAAATTTTTTCTATTGTTCAAACTCCTGTTATGTAAATAGTATAAAAAAGGTTTCATATAGCCCAATAATATGTCTTATTCAAATAATTAACTCACTCATATAGGTATTTAAATATGTGTGATTTTATGAATGATCAACAAAGGCAAGCTATAAATGAAGGAAATAATGGAAGGGAACAATTGATAAACTAATATTTGTGTTTATTACCCATACTATTGTCTCTGAATCCCTAAATACTACTTTTTAAAGTACTTTGTTTGTTAGTGTAAGCACATAATTAAAAAAAATTATTTATTTAAAGCCTAAAAACACTTACAATGAAAAACAACCTGCTGATGCCTCTGTATCTACTTCAACCCCAATTCTCAAAATTAACTTTTTAAAATTGTTTGTTTATTCTTGCAGTTATTTCTTTTTATTTTTTCCAAATAACATTTCTAGTTTTATTCCAAATGCTCTAATAGATCGGCCATATATGTGTCAAAAATTTTGTCAAAGGTACACCTACACCTACCAAACATATAGCTATTTAATGCTCCCCACCTTTCTCCTGTTCATAAATGGAGATCTTTTTACAGAACTCAATCCTCAAGGATCACAATAAACTTGTTGGTGCCTTGAGCTGGTGTTCTTTTATGAACCTAGGAATTTATTTTGCCTCTCTCTTGTTTATAGAGTATAAACCTCCCCATTTGCTTTGCAAAAGCTGGACCCAGGAAGAGGTAAATGTGCCACAGTTGATGCATAGGTTTTTAATCAATCCTCCAGTTTTCAACAAGTAACTTACTCCAGACTTTTGGAGTGGCTTCTGCTTCTGCATCTGAAGTATCTCTCATTGAGATTACTCACAGAATATACCTTGTTATCTACCATGTAGAAAATGGGTATTGCTGGATGACTCCCAATGAGAAATAGTATTCGGAGATTCTAACTTGCATTGTACTCAGATTTTTGACAAGTCTTTCTAACCAATCCCAGCCTTTTGCAGTACTTAATTTCTTCATGTGAGACTATAGCAGGCTCCGTGACACAATCGGCTTTAAACTCATTGGCATTCCACACTGCAGTCACACAGGTAATAACTTTGCTTCCTAAATCAGTTAACTGCTCTTCTACTTCCCTATTGTCTTCAAATTTTATTGAAACATCAGATCCACTGTGGCATTTCCTGCAGTTATCTTGGTCCTTGGGAATATAAACTCTTTTATTTTATTATTACATTGAGAAGATGTAAATACATGAGGTGAACCTCCAATAATTAATTTAATTTCTAATTAAGTTTTAGGTGATAGTGGAAGAGATATAATATATGCCTGAGTTGTTGATTTTCAGCCTTATTTATTCCTGAAATTTGTTTTAATGCTATAGAGAACCAAGCTAATCGGTCTACAAATATGAAAAGAAAATGATTTCTATTCTTAAGCCTAGACTGAAGCTTGACATATACAATAGTCCATGCTTTCTTCCCCTGGAAACCATGTTGTCTTTCACTTAGTCTGTGTATCATGTGGGGGCTGTATTCCAATAAAGAAAGCAAATGCAGCTCACTTTGATCAGTTGAGGTACCATAAAGAGTGGGGGAGGAAAATTCTAAGGAGGAGGATGAAGAAAACAGGTGTTCAGAGGAAAAAATTTCATACTTAGCTCACCTGTAACCCTAAAAGATGACACTACACTTTCCCCAATATATGTCTATCTTTATATTAAATGTATATCATTAAACTCCCTGTTTGTATATAGAGCTACAAATTTCACTTAAGCCTCATAGTATAAAGACATTTCTATTAAATCAAAAATAGCAATGAAATTATTTAGCTCTTATAATAAATTAGTTACAAAAATATATATTAACATCAAAAATGCTTAAGATTTTTTGTTGGTGACAGTAAAGTGCTGAAGAGTATTTACAGAATGACCTGATTTCTAAAAAATAAATGATAAATTCAGTAGATGATAGCATACCAACAGATAACTAGCTGTAAATTAAGGTATTTAACTGTTTAGAATTTATTCCTTTGAAGAATAGAATACAGTAGACTTTCTGAGTTTTATGCTTCTATAATGTTACCATTTTCTTACAGTATATACATATAACTAGTTTAATGATAAAAATGTCATATTAATATAATATATGTCATTTGTCTAACATAATGCCAGGATTCAAAGAGATTATAAAGTAGAATAAAGTGCTGACTCCAATATCATATAACTTATATTATCAAAACAAGACATGTGATCACAAACCATACAATCACAGAAAAACGTATATGAATAATTATTAAAATAAGTGGTTTTATTTTAGTTCAATGAGACAAAATTCAGAGCAGGATAGAGAAGGGATATGATTTACCTCAAGATGCATATTAATAGAGAAATTCTCTTTGAATAAGCCAACTAGAATTGCAGAGTATATTAGAGGCAGAGGTTATTTGGGCTACATGGACCCAAATACTTGGAGAAAAGTTGATATTAGCAAATTATTTTAAACCCCTTATTCTTAATCTGAAAATATTCAGATTAATGAATGAGATAGTGTAGGCATCATGTCCAATTGTGATTTACACAGAAAAAAAATATAAGTAGAGGAAAATTAACACTTGCCCAAGAAAATATGGAGGGCATGTGAGGACATTTTCCCCACCCTCCCTTGCTCACCCCTACTACCACCATGCTGCTTGGGATAGAGTTTAATTTCTATTAAGTATTTATTTTATTTAAGATACTGGTAAAGCAGCTGTAAAATGAACCCAAAAGTTATTGTGTATTATATAAGTCATAAATATATTTTTAATTTTTAAAAACTCAGTTTTTCAGGTTTCTGCTCTAAGGGTAATTGTGATTTGGGGAGCTTAGTTTCTTTCAGTTTATGGCTATGCAATTTCTCAGCATAAGTCTTCTAACTTGTGATCCAATATTTATGCTCTAGCTTCCCATGTCATAATCGTTCAGTTAACAGATAAGGGAGACAAGGGTAGAGAGTATACTGAACCATAATCAAGCAAAACCAGCAACCAAGTTGAGTAGTAGAACTCAACCTTGACAGCTCACTGAAGGGCACGTCACCAGGATAGCTCCATGCCCTATAAGCCATTTTGGAAGCCAGTAAAGTGTAATTTCTAAACACCACAGGTGATTTCAATGTGCAGCCAATGTTAAGTATTTACTGAACTTAGGTGAACACGGGTCACCAAGAAAAAGGTGAAGCTGAATATAAAGAATACTCATTCCCACTGAAGTAGAACTTGGAAACCCACGTGGGAAATTTAAATTCAAAGAATAATAAAGGGGTTTTAAGAAGGTTAAATTAGCAGGTAAAATATTTTCAAGAACCTGAATCAAGAATTTTAATTATATGTATATAATGTATATCAAAAAATATATCTTTTTAAATTTTTTATTTGGTAAAGATAGGAGTTTTGCCATGTTGCCCAGGATGGTGTTGAACTCTTGGACTTGAGAGATCTGTTCACCTTGGGCTCCCAAAGTGCTGAGATTTCAAGCATGAGCTATTAAGCCTGGCCTGTTGAATTTTAAAATTTAATACACAAAGTAGAAGTTGTGGGTATCTACTAAGCCCCAATTTAATCTACTGGAATTTCTTGTCGAAGGAATACCTTAATATTTGTAACAAAACTGAAAAGATATGAAAAAATGAGCAAAAGATAGCATCTTTATGTACATTTACATGAGTTGTAACATGGAGCACATAGGCTTTCCATGATACAGAAAATAAGAGAGAAAAATTAGCTCAATTAGTAGAGAAAAATGTTCATTATGTAAATAAATAATTTACTCTGCAGCCTGAAGGGCTTCTTTAAGGCCTGGGAAAGATTAAAGAAAAATGAAATTCAATATCAATATTGAATAACAAAATTAAAATTCAATATTAATAATTGTCAATAGTGAAATTCTTGAATTCCAAGTTAAAGAAAATGATCTTATTAGCAGAGAACAAGTATCTTAATAAAGAAAGATAATTTAAACATAGACTTAGCCTTTACAAGAAGAATAAAAGTGAAGAGCAACGTATAAACTACTCAAAGTTAAGTGCAGAGAACCAAAAATCTTCTTTCCAATTTCAATATTTTCACTTGTCAGGGGAAAGGAAAGAATTTGTAGTTATGCAAGAATTCAAAAAGGGTAGCATCCATACAATTAATATAAGGAAAGTTCTTGAAAAAAGTTATAACCAACAAATAAAGATTATTTTTTTTTAAAAAGCAGGAATATGATGAGGATAACAAGAATGAATAGTAGAAATTATAAAATATGTGTATTATTAAATGTAATGCTATAAAGAAATTTCAAGTATATGTACAGAACTAAAAGTTGAAAATGTTGAATGACAGCATAAGGGCCTCTGTGGATATCCTCCCTAGTGAAGCAATCATAACTGGAACAATTTGTCTACATATATAAGTTTTGTTATAGGTTTATATCTATATATAATATATGGATATAAAAGTGTTTGGAAATTTTGTCCTAATTTAGACAGGAGATAGGAGATAGAAACAGGAGGCCCAGCCTCTTCAATTCCTAATTGTGAAGACAGGTGATCTAATGATAAAGTTGGAGAGAGCTGGCCTCTGCAATTCCTGTGTGGTGACCTGGGATTCAATTTGTGCAGTAGAGGGCCTATTAGCAGGATTCCCTTTGTGCTCAATAAATTATGTTCCTCACCCTTCTATGTGTCCTTGAGTCTAATCTTTCCTGGTCATGTAACAAGAACCCGGTTTTAGCTGAACTAAGGAGAAAATTCTGCAACACTAAGGGCATACATCAAATGAAGAAACATTTGTTCAAGGAAATCCACTAAATCTCAGAAAGAGGAGTGAGAGTCTCTGGCACTTGAGCCACACCCATTTTTGCCTCCTACCCTCAGGTCAGTGTGACCAAAGCCTCACTCTGAGTGGGTATGGCTAAGAAGATAAGGCTTCATCCCCCACCCTAAGTTCCCAGTCAAGGGCAGTGGAATCTCCCTGCAAAGGGCAAGACACTGGCATTTCTTATTCTTTCAAGCTCCATGTTCCATGTGAGTATAGTCCAGTATTGTGAGCTCCATCCCTCTGCCTAAGAATACTGGAGCACTCATCACTCTTACCCCCAATTCCCCCACAGGTATGTTGCTCTACACTAGGAGAGGCAAGCCAAGAAAGACCAGTCCTACTGTTCTTGCCTGGCACCTGGCTGGTAAAGCATTGGTGTCACCCTAGGAAAAGGAAGCTTCTGTCACTGATGTTTGTCTGATGATTAAGGATTCTCAAAAGCATAACTATAGGATTCTTTAAAATTTAAAAATAAATTGGAAACAAAATTAAACAAATTCCAGTGTATGTATTCCATATTCTCCTGACATAAAAAAAAATAGCTAAGGAAATCCTCTAAAAGCTTGGAAAAGAAAAAAATAACCAGAGAGAGATGGAATTAATAAACTACAAAACAAAGGCACAGCATAGAGGATTAAGAAAACTAGAGTTTCTTCCAAGAGATCCAAAAATTAATAAAATAAATAGCAAGAACAATCACAAAAAAGAGAAAGTAAACAAATAATTCATAAAAGGAATTAGAATATCCACCTAGTGGTGACAGATACTAAAGCACTAAAAACGCATATTACGAAGATATTTATGGCAATAAAGTTGAAAATGTAAATGGAATAGCAATATCCTTGTAAAGTATTACTTATCAATGCTGACAAATTAACAAATTAGACCTAAAAAACATGAATGAGCCTCACAAACATAATTCTGAGCGAAAGAAACCAGAAACAAAAATAATGCATACTGTTTAATTTCATTTTTGCATGTTTCAAAAATTCATCAAAGATAAACTATGTGTAAAACTCTAAAGGTAAACAAACATATTTGTGTTTGTTTGTTTTACCATAATAGTCAGGCTAACAGTTTCCTTTTAAGAGGTAGGCAGGAACGTCATTTTGAGTCAGCATGAACAAGGTTTCTCTGGTTCTAACAGATTCTACTTGTGGATTTAGGTTTCAAGGATGTTATTATGTTATCTGTATGACTTTTTTCCCCAATTTTCACAAGTATGTTCAATTTCACATTTAAAAAGATATTAATGCATATGTTACATCCTCACTATGGAATACAATGAGGTTGGAAGGAACAAATTTGAAAAGTCACAGCAGATCTGGTGCAAATGAGAGAGTCCAAAATTCCTTTCTACTTTTTAGTTAACAAGAGTGTACAACAGAAGTACTTTTTTTCAAATATCGTTTGCCCGTATATGTGTTAGTCTGTTTCTGGAATAGTCATTCTGTTCTACTGATCTATTTTATGGAACATGACATGCTAACACATTGTCTTGTTTACTGCAGCTTTATAGTAACAGTTGATATGACATACTGTGAGTCCTCCAACTTGTTCCATGTTTTCAAAGTTGTTTTTGTTATTCTAGGTCCATCATATTTCTATATGGATTTCAGAATTCATTAATTTAAAAAAATCTGCAAAAATTTTGATTTTGATTATATTGAACCTATAGAAAACTTTGGAAAGAAGGAACAACTTAACAATACTGAATCCTCTTACCCATGAACACAATGCCTCCATCTAGTTAGATATTATTTGATCTCATCAATATTTTGTAGTTGTCACTGTAGAGGTCTTCCATTTCTTTTGTAGGATTTATCCCTATTTCACATGTTAATGCTATTTTAAATAGTATTTTATTTTAATTTTAGAAATACAGTTGATTATGTGTATTCCTCTTCAGAAAGCCAACTTGTGGTATAATAGTTTGTCTCTATTTTCTTTTGTTTGTTTTTTATATCCCTGATTTTCTCTCTGATCTTCTTTTTCCTTCTTCTGTTTACTTTGTTTACATTTGTTCTTTTTAAATTTCTTAAGGTAGATGCTGATTTGAAACCTTTGCTCTTTACTAATGGTGGTTTTCAGTGGCATAAATTCCACATTACTATTGTTCTGTTGGCAACTCACAAATTTCTATATGTTGTGGCTTTTTTTTTTCATTCAGTTCAAAATAATTTCTAATTTTCAATTTTATTTCATCTTTTATTCATGTGTGTGTTATTAGTTTCCAAATAGTTGTAGAAAATCCAGCAATCTTTCTGTTTTTCAATTTCTAATTTTATCCCATTGTTGCCAGGGTACATAATTCATATAATGTGATTCATTCTAAATATACTTAGAAATTTTCAATGGTCCAGAATATGGTCTTCTTGATAAATGTTCCATGTGATCTTAAAAAGAATATTTACTGTCTTGTTGTTGAGTGTGGTATCCTATAAATGGTAATTAAATCATATTTTTTGAGTATTGCTCAAATCATTTATATTGCTATTGTTTTTTATTTACTTTTTCTATCATTTATCAAGAGAAAAGCATTCATACTTCCAACTACAAGTGTGGATTTGTCTATTTATCTTTGTAGTTCTGTAAGCTCTTGAAATTTTGAATCTCATTTATTTGGTATATAAATATTTAGGGTTGGTATGTCCTCTTGAACTGATCCTTTATTATTAGGAAATAAACTTTGTTGTCTTCAGTAATATTCTTTGCTGTAAAATTTACTTTGATATTAATATAGCCAATACAGATTTTTAAAAATTTGTATTAGTGTGGCTTCTGTATACTTAATGTGTGTTTGTTTTAGGCAGCATAAAGTAGGATTTTGCTTTTTTTTTTTTTAACAAATACAATCTCATATTGTTTTTATTTAAGGCAGTCAGATTACTTACATCTAATGTGATGATTGACATCCTTAGGTTTAAGCTAATCATCTTCTTATTTGTTCTGCAGTTTCCCAATTGTACTTTGTCCCCCTATCCTCTTCATCAGCCTTCTTTTAAATAAATTACTTTCTGAGATTACGTTTAATCTCCTGTGCTGGCCATGAATTTTTTTTTGTTGTTATTTTAGAGCATGTTTTGTGGTTTATAATAAACACCTGTTACTTTTTAGATTCTACCTTTAAGTGATATTACATCACTTCACATATAGTATAAGAAACATACAGTAATATACTCCCATTTTTCTCTCCTGTCCTTTGTGCTATTGTTGTCACATATTTTATTCTTATGGGTATAGACTCCCTACGGCATTGTCATTAATTTTGTTTAAAGGATCACTTACCATTAAGATATTTAAATAGTAAGAAAAAAAATTCTTGTTTATTTACTTATGTAGCCACTGTTTGCAGCACTCTTCATTTCCTTGTGTAGATCAATATTCTTATCTAGTGTCATTTTCCTTCTGTTCTAAGGACTTCCTTTAACATTTCATGTAGTACAGTTTTCTGGTTGATAAATACTTGTATTCCTGGTGATGGTATTGTATTCCTATTTTGGGGATTTTTTTCTGATATGTAGTAAAATTACTTGAAAATGGTTTCATCCTTCTGGGTTTTACTTTTAAAATTTGTCAGGACCTGAGCAAGTACTCTGTTTTGGTCTGATTATTCCCCTCATTCTCCACTACTAAAGCACAGCCAGTCTTTGCACTTTACAAAATTTCCTGTGAATCATGAAGTTTATCAGTTTATGGTGGGAAGAGGCACTATTCTTGGACCTATGTGAGTACTGGGCACTATTACTTTGCATCTTTCCTGGTAGGTTCTTTTTCCAGTCTTGGCTAATTTTCTCACATGATTGTACGGATCACTAGTCAGCTAAATACTCAAAGGGGAACCTCTGCAGATCTCTGGAATTTTTATCTCTGTGCAGCACTATTTTGTCCAGTCCTTCATCCCATAAATTTTGTCAGCCAAGTCTCCCGGAGTCTCAGATCTAACTCTTTAACTTAAGGAGTTTACCAGTGTCCTCCTGGGTACCTCAATCCTCAGCCTAGGAATATTTTCAAGCTGTGTTTATCATTGGCTCACTTTGTTTGCCATCTCTTAGAAATCTCTGTTCTTTGTGACCTGATTTCCAGTGTCTTATAAGCCATTGTATTATAAATTTCATCTGTTTTCCATCATTTCAGGCAGTAGGATAAGTCTATCCATGTTATCTATGTTGACAGAAAGTAGAATTCCTGAGAGTTGTAATTGCCCAAAGTAGGTAGTTTAAATGGTAATTGAATGATTTGAAAGGCACATTCAGTTAAATCTAAAGTATACTTATTTTAAAAATTTCTTTATGGAAGTAGATAAATATGAGCCTATCATTTAAAAATAACTTTATGATTTGAATGACAATTTCCAAACCATCTAAAAGAAAGTAGGTTGCTGATGTTTTTAATCATTTTATGTGAAATATTTATATGATACAAGTCAGTCTATGACTCAAAAGTACTCACAAACCAATTCCATATTTGTTCAATCCATAAACATTAATTTGTAGATTAACGAGTTTTCTCTAATATGATTTTTAAAATTGACATTGTGTTAATTTGTGATGTTTCATGGGGTTGGAGAATTTTAGAACCTGTTTATTTTTAGCTTCAAATCAAAACCAAAATTTTACATTGAGGAAGCCATTTTAGAAAGTAAGAATAATCTGACACTCTGTACATGTGTGTTTTCCCATTTTTAAGTATTTAATAATTTCTTATATTATCTATGCCTTTGCAATATAAATGTTTTCTTCAAGTAAAATTTAAATATCATATGAAATATTTGTTTCAAAAGTCCCTCAAAACCTCACTACAGAAGCCTACTGCATAGAGCCTAAAATTTTTAACTATAAATATGTGAGATTGAATGGAAAGAAAATAAATTTAAATGTTCTTCAGTGAATGCTCTTAACCATGAAATTGTGACTGAAGTGATCATTTGCTATTAAAAATATTCCAACAAGAAGCTTTATCACAAAAGTCAAAATCACTCACCAATAAAGATAATTTTGAAGTTAAAAATAATGACAGGTAAAAATTGACCCAAGTACGTAACTTAAATGGACAATGTGAACAGCAAGAGTATATCATCAAAAGTAAAATACATTGCTATAGATTCTAGTGATTCCTCTTGCCATGCTTGTGATGTATTTAAATATCATAGGGTCAATATTAATATGGTAAATTGCATGAGCTGTTTCAGTAGAGTTCAGCCTTAGAGGCTCTCAGAAGGTCCTAATTTTGATTACATCCCTAAGTAAATGCAGATGTCTACATTTCCTGTGATCTTATTCTTTTTTACGTTTGTGGAATTGGAGATTCATCTTCCCTTTAAGTATAAAGCAAATTGCTATTTAATATTAAAATACCTAACGTACAGGTTTTATTGTTCTGGTGGTGGTGGTGGTATAATGTTGAAAAATCTATAGGATGGGAAATTTATTTTTATTTGAAATTGGGAGGAAAATTTACTTCATGAAAATATGGTTAAATGAATTTGAATTATGTTTAAGTCAGCAATCTTTATGACTTTATTCTAGTCATAATTAGATGGACTAACAAATAGTAGGCTCTCAATAAAAGAAATTAATTGAATTTGAATCAATTTGAGGACATCAGAATAACTGGAGCAAAAATAAAGAGTAACATAAAAACAAACTGAAAAAGAAAATGTTCTTGCTAAAGTGTCAATTTTTTTTGCAAAATGCTTTGCATTTCTTTTTCTTTCTGTTTTTTGGAGATGGGATCTTGCTCTGTTGCCCAGGCTGGAGTGCAGTGGTGTGATTTATGGCTTACTGCAGCCTTAAACTCCTGTGCTCAAATGGTTCTTCCACTTCAGCTTCCCCGGTAGCTGGGACTAGAGGTGTGTACTACCATGCCTGGATAATTTTTAGTATTTTCCGTAGAGCCAGGGTTTTGCTATGTTGCCAAGGCTGGTCTCCAACTACTGGCCTCAAAAGATTGTCCCACCTTGGCCTCCCAAAACGCTGAGATTATAGGCATGAGATTTTCCTAATTTGCCATTGAATTTTAGCTTTATTACTTGTGCCTCTTTAATATTTTATTAAAAATGAATATAATAAATTTATTAAATTTGTAAATTAACATAATTTTAAAATATTTTATTAGTAATACATATTTACTGAAGAAAATTTAGAATTAGTAAATAATAAGATAATTGAAAACAATGACCACAAACAAAAGCCCAGGTCCAGATAGCTGCCCTGGTGAAGTTTAGCAAATATTTAGGTCAGTAATAATCACCCTCTTTCATTTCTAATTTGAATACATTTTCTACTCATTTGCTAAAAATTTGGTAAGTTTATTATAAAAATATATAAACTATGCTCAGCTTCTTTCTGGATTAATACTTTCTCAATTTGCAACATGAGTTAATAAAATACTGTTTTACTTTTGACCAATTGATAATAATTTATGAATAACATTTGTGTAATTATGCATAATATGATGAATTTTTTTATATAATAATATTATTCCCATTGATTTCTATGTTAAAATTGTTTTAAACTTTCACACTATGGATGTACATTGTAATCTATATGACATAGAAACATAAGAGTAACTGGCCAGAAATAGTTCAAATGAAAATCTCTGAAACTATTTGGTCATCTATTTCTCTAGCCATTTTGAATGCATAAATAAATATTTTTAGGAATGAGATAGTACTATATCATAAGCTGTACTATCATCGGAGAGGCTTTTTAAAGTCAGCAAATTATTTTTAGCATTATACTTTATCAAAATTATGTTTGCAATGCACTATAATTTATTTTGTCAATCTCTTATCACTAGGGATTTACAATGGTTTAAAAATTTATTTGAAGAACATCTGATAAACAGTTATCTGTGGAAATTTATCATAAAAATAAACATCTGAAGATGGAATTGCTGCATCAAGTATATTTAACTTTGATAAATATTGACACATTACCTTTCAGAAAAATGGAAGTTACATTTTTTTCTTACGGCTCAAAACGCAGAACAGAAACATATTTTTCTACTGTAATTTGGAAGTGAGCCCAAACTTTCTTTTCTGATGGTAATACCTTCTTTCTCCTTTATTTACTGAACTCCAATAGAATGACTACTATGGTTTGGATGTCACCTCCAAAATTCATATTGAAACTTAACTCCCAATGTGTCAGTGCTGAGAGATGGGGTCTTTAAGAGGTGAACATGAGAGCTCTCAATGGATTATTCCATTTGTGGATTAATGGATTAGTGAGTTTAATGAATTAGTTATCATGAGAGGGAACTGGTAGTTTTAAAGAATGGGAAAGAGAGCCCTGAGCTAGCATGTTGTCACACTCAGTCCCCTTGCCACGTGATACCCTGCACCTGATTTGAGCCCCTTACAGAGTCCTCACCAGCAAAAAGGCTGTCAGCAGGAGTGGCTCCTCAACCTTGGACTTTGAGCCTCAAATATGTAAAAATACATTTATTTTTAATAGAAGTTACCATTTCAGGTATCCTATTATAAACAACAAAAATTAGATTAATACAATGATCCTTTTATAATGTTTTTACTATTCCTTCCCTCATCTTCCTATTTATGCCTCTTGGTAGGCCTTTGGAATGCTTTCAGCTTTGCTTCTGACCTCTGATAACATATGTTTTGTTGTTGTTTCTGTTGGGAAAAGCAACAAAGGAGAAAGGACTGGCAGAATGCCTACATAAATTGGTTATGAGTAACATATAACTGAGAAAAACAAACCACAGCAAACTGTGGGAAGCCTCTGAGGAGGAAGGCTTCTCCATGTCTCATGTTCTGGTGCAGGGTGACCTATGCTGTTACCATAAACATTGTGCTCAAGGACATAAAACCCCTTTGTAGCACTGTGATTTAGCCAGGTTGTAGGCCCCTTGTAAGGTCCGTGTTCCATCAGCTGTACATAGATAATAAGCTAAAGATAACCACATGTTCTTGTTTTGTGAAACTCCCAAACCACTACTATTATAAATCCTTAGGGTTACATGCCAATTTTGGCTTACTGATTTACTCCTGGCTCACTGATTCCCTCCACCATCACTCCACCCCTACCCTGTAGATCAAAGTGATTGTAATCAATAAATAGTGTGGATGATCAGAGCTCAGGGCCTTCACTGTCGCCTCCAGAATAATAAAGTGATGGCCCCCTGGTTCCACTATCTCTCTTAATCTGTCTTTTTCTCATTCTTTTTTTGCCACAGAACACAGGTTACCCATGGGTGAAGTAGGGCTGTTTCCCTACAGTTTCCTTGAGAAATTTAATAGATTTTTTTCACTATTTCATGCATTTTTTGGTGGGTTTACTGATTCCACTACAACCTCTTCAGTTTTCTCTGTATTAATGTCACATTCTTGTTCTTTTTTTAAAAAGCTTAATTTTTAAAGGATTTCTTTATATCTGTTATGTGGATGATAGCATTCTTTAAATTCTTGCATATCCCCAAATTCCTATGTCTATCTTGCTTTGTGTCCTTGTCACAAGGCTCTTTTCTCAGTATCTATAGCATCTATCCCATAATTTTTCATATCTTATTTTGCAGATGAGTCCAAAGCAGCAGATACTTTACTTATGGAAATCATGCACCTTTCATTCAAGAGGCATGCAACACTTTTAATTTTCAGAAGACTTAATACAGTATTTTACAGACAATACTGAGATACATGTCTTTTCTCATAGTTTTTCCTGGCTTTCGTGAGACAATTCAGGCTGCAGTTTCAGGGCTTTTTACAGCTCAGTGAATATTGTTTGCTTTTGTATAACTTCATCTATTCTATTATTTTCCTTCATATTTACTATTATATATGTGCTAAGTCGCCTGGATGTTACTTTCAATCTCTGATCTTTTCTCACACTTCGATATTTTTTGTTCTGTACTTTTAGGTATTTTTTGCATTTAAGCTTTTAAGCAACTAAATCTAGTCTCACTTGTGATTTGTACTTGAATAGTTTGTAAACTCCATTTGTTAAGTCCCATAAAACACTGATTTTGTTATTGGGAATGTCCTTCCATACTGCAACTTTTAAAAACTCAAGTTGCTTTTTATCTTGTCTTTGGTGTATATGCCTTGCTTATTCTGTGTGGCATCTCTCTTTCCAGATGCAGGTTTAGTTTTTTCAGAGAAGTTTGGAAATATATGAAAAGAAAGAAATTCATTGCTTACTAGGAGTTTAAGAAGGAGGAAAAAATAAAGTGACAAAAGGCAATATTCACCATAACAATGCTTTTAAATTCTCAGTGATAATCAAAAGAAGGTTTCTCAGTGGTGGTATGAGTATCTGTAATGCAATACAGAACACATACACATACATATGCATACATACACATATGGCTAAAAATTATTGAAAGAAATGTACACACAAATTCCACAAGATAAAGAAAACAATTAGCTTGAAGGATAATTTCTCAATAGACACAAGAGAAACCCAAAAGGTAGACCACATTAAAATTGAGGAAAATACATGATATTCAATCTCAAAATCTATTTCCTGAATTAATAAAAGAATCATTTGAATAAAGACAGTTTTAGATAAATTAAAAACAGAATTTCCCATCAATGAATCTCTCTTAAAATAATTTTAAAAGACCCAACTCTGGGAAGAAGAAAATTATGTATATGCTCTATCTCTGTGTATTTTATGTGATGCACATGACATCACTGGTAGCCGAAAAGACATACCTGCTGGAGAGGAAGAACCAAACCACAGCAAACTAAACTAAGCAATGCTAGATAATTACTTAACAAACACATATATTTTAGTAATAATATGGCACATGACCTCAAAATTATGCTATTTAAATATATCTAAATGATTTTGGAGAGTCAAAAAGTGGTTTTTCACATGTTCTCACTTGTAAGTAGGAGCTAAATGATGAGAACACATGGACACATAAAGAGGAACAACACACACTGCAGGGTATCAGCCTTCCTAAAAAATACCAAAAAGTAAAGAGCATCAACATAATCAAGAATTTACATCAACTAATAGGCAAAACAGCCAGCTAACATTAAACGGCAGTATTAAACTCACATATATTATTATTAATTCTAAATTTAAATCGACTAAATCCCACAATCCAAAGACATAGATAGGCAAAAAAAGCCAAAACCCATCGGTATGCTGCATCTAGACCCATCTCACATGCAAGGATACACAAAGACTCAAAACAAAGGGATGGAGAAAGATTTACCAACCAAATGGAGAGCAAAAATAAATAAATAAATAAAAAGCAGGAGTTGCCTTAAAGCAACAAAGATCAAAAGAAGCAAAGAAGGATATTAAATAATGATAAAAGGATCAATGCAACAAGAAGAGCTAAAGATCCTAAATATATACACACCCAATACAGGAATACCCAGATATATAAGACTTATAAAGAGACTTAGACTCCCACACAATAATAGTGGGAGACTTAAACATCAATATTAGACAGATCAATGAGACAGAAAATTAACAACGATATTCAGGGTTTGAACTCAGATCCGGAACAAGTAAACTTAATTAACATTTATAGAACTCTCCACTTTAAATACACAAAATATACACTCTTATCAGTACCACATCACATCTATTTACAGGTTTCAATGAAATATTGGTTGGCTACTTGTTTGTTATTTTCTTCCCTCATTTTTTTTTCATGTCTCTATTATTAAGCACAATTATAGGCATACCCATTTTTAGACTGCATTCTAGCCGGGGCAATAAAGCAACACCCCTGTTCTCTCTCCCTCTTCCTCTTTCTTCCTCTCCTTCATTCTTTTTTCTTTTTATTCTTTTCTTTCTTTCTTTCTTTCTTTTTTTTAAGAAAAAAAAAAAAAGAAAAAAAATTCTTCCAACTTTTAACGTCAAACAGAAAAGTTGAAAAAGAAGTACCGTAAAGACACATGTGCCCTTTATTTAGATTAACAAATTAACATTTTCTGGGATTGGCTTTGTGTGTCTCTAGGTCTCTTTTCCCCTTCACAGACACACTCATTTTCTCTCTCTTACATACATGTTAAAAAAAAAATAGAGGTAACAAACTTTATAAAAAAATCAGGCAGGGCGCTTTGGCTCACACCTGTAATCCCAGCACTTTGGAAAGCCTAGGAGGTCAGATCACCTGAGGTCAGGAGTTTGAGACTAGGCTGGCCAACATGGTGAAACCCCAAGTCTACTAAAAATATAAGAATTAGCTGGGCATGGTGGCAGGTGCCTGTAATCCCACATACTTGGGAGGCTGATGCAGGATAATTGCTTGAACCCATGAGATGGAGGTTGCAGTGAGCCAAAATCACCCTATTGCATTCCGTCCTGGGCAATAAGAGTGAAACTCCATCTCAAAAATAAAAAATTGTGGAAAAAAATCAGTCAAAAGCATTTTGATAGATCTTAGGAAAAAGATTAATCAGAAAACAGATGTGGAATCATATGGGGGTTCTGAAGGCACAGGCTGTCTGGAGTGGTCACTACCACTGTGCTGGATACAGTGAAGAGCTGCAAGTGGTAGTGGCAGGAACAGCCCTGGTGGTGGTGGATCCCCTGTGCCCTGCATCCCCCAGGCAGCCAACTGCTCCACTTCCACACTCACATGGCCAGGCAGAAACTGCCTCTAGGCCCAGAGCCTCTACTGTTCTGGACCCTGGCCCCACACTGAGGCTCTTGCCTGCTGTCATGGTAGGAGGGTGCGGGAAGGAGGTGGAGCTGGACCTCTTGTGGTGCCACATTCCATGAAGCCAGTGAGAGCCAGGTACAACAGGAGCCATCTCAGAGCCATCAACCCTGTGAGCTGCCAAAATAGGGGCAAGGCCAAGTCACCAACTGGCTGGGGAACAGTATAGTCAGTCACAGAGCAGTGAGCAGAGAGAGGCCCAGTGAGCACATGGAGCCCCCACCCCAGGCTGCGAGGAGGCACCTCCCAGGTACTGAATCCATGTCTCTCTGCAGTGTGCTCCCTTGGGAGCCTGGGAAGCTCCCCATTCTACCACACAGTCTTGGGGGTTTCTCCTCCTGCTACCTGGCCTCTCCCTACTCCTGGCACCCACTTTAATCTTGCAGCAGGGTTAGTTGGGGACAAGCCCAGGCACTGTCACAGCCCAGTTGGATGTGCACACACTCAGGGCAGTGCTGATACATTGTCTCCCTGCCATTTCGGTCCACTCTAGAGTTTGGGTGCCAACAAGTGCAGGGGTTTGAGGAGCAGAGGGGGTTCTGAGGGCAGCTTGCTGCTGGCCTGCAGCTGTCCCTTGGCACAACGAGCCTGGGTGTCATAGATGGTGGCAGGAGGCAGACAGGCTCCTGGGCAAAAAAGGGTGGGTCCCCAGTGAGTCCCCACCCTCCGACCAGGGAGGGCCTGAAGGCCAGGGACTGAGTTACCAGTCCCGAAGACTGGAGTGGGAACTTGTGGTGCCTTTTCCCCACCCACCCGTGGCTGCCCATGAACCAATCAGCATGCTTTTTCTCCTCTCTGAAGCCCATAAAAACCCTCGGCTCAGTTGCAGAGAGGAACTACCCTCTCCCCTGAGAGCTGAACATTCACTGGGACAGCCAGCTGCAGAGACAAGCTGCTCCCTCTGCCAGGAGCTGAACACTTGACAGTACACCCCAGCAGTGGAAAGGAGCTCCCTGCTGCGGGTCTCCTCTAAGCTTTTCTATTGCTTAACAAAGCTCTGTGTCTTGCTCAACCTTCTTTGTCTGTGTACCTCATTCTTCCTTATCACAGGACAAGAACTTGGGACCCACCAAATGGTGAGGCTTAAAGAGTTGTAACACAAACAGGCCTGAAACATGCGTCTTGCTCACCACATGGAGACAAAGAGAAAAAGAGAAGAGCTGTAGCCCTTTGGAGATCCCAGACCTGGAAGCTCCCTGAGAAAGGGCTGTAAATTCATCTTTGGGTCCCTGTGGTTCCTGGTATCTCCAAACTTCTGGGTGCCACTGTGTTTCACAGTGCTGGGTCCAATCATAGCCTTGCCAAGAGCTGGTGCCCATGCTGGTACCTGGAGCTGCCTGCCCTGCTGTAGCAGATGGCATGCCTGATTGTATGCAGTGGCTGAACCCTGTGCTTGCTCACACATCCCTTGCCATTCCACATGTGACTCTCCCTTGTCAGACATGGGACCCAGACTGGTAGCATAAGCTGAGCACAGCCTGCCAGGCTGAGTGCATGAAATGAATCCAGTGGGCCTGAGCAAAACTCAGGCAAAGGTGCCACTGGCCACAGAGGTTTTGGCCAGAAAAGCAATGCCCCAAGGATCCTATAACAGTTCCACATGCTGTATGTATTGTGAGACATTTATAGACACAAATGAATTCAGGCTTGAAAGAGGACACATAAAAATAAAAGCATCAGGAAGCAAAGTTAGAGAAGTTAAAAAAAAAAAAAAAAAGAGGGAGCTGGAGGCCATGGTAGTTAGTGCCCATCTCTAAAGAGCAACAATGAGGAGCTTAAAAAAAATGCACACAGTCAGATTTGCTTTTTCTATGTTGCTTGAGTATGATGCTGTGAATGAATGCAGATTACTGCTAAATTAAGAAGAAATAGAGAAGACTGGGTTGTGTAAGTGTCAGTCATAGCTTCAGTTACTGACATTTTCAATATGAAGTACCTTTAAGATATTCAAAAAAGACATATTAGGTAGGCAGTTACACATATAATAGCAATGCATGAATTAAAATTATAATATTGGACACATCATCTTATAAATGCTGAGCTAATTGGATGAGATTCTCAAGAAAAAATGGACAGTATAAGAAATAATAGTGTCCAGGGCTGAGTTATAATGATCTCCAATATTTAATGATAAATGAAAGATGAAGACTGACAACTGAACCTGAGAAGAAAGCAATAAACTTTTAAAATCAGAAGTACAAACCCATATGGTGCTAAAGAAATAATAGTTTATCAAAAAGAAGGGAGCAGTGGACTTGCCTTATTAAAGATGGAATGCCTTATCAAATATGACAAGTATTAAAATATGTTTAGATTTCAATGATGGCCAAATATGTAGTTAAGACACTGGAATTTATTCATCAAATTCCTGATAATATTAAATGTTACATGTTCAATTGGATGATAAAGCACAACTTTTCCAACTTCATTTCTCGTATATGTGTTGCCACCTGCAACAGCCCAGGAGGTAGTGTCATTCACGCAGACTCTAAATTTTTGCTGTGCACAGATTTCACTACCCTTCAAAGGCTCAGCCCTGTTCCTGGGTCACCAAAGCAGTAAGTGCCACACTCCAAGGTGAGTAGAGGAGTCATAATGTAAAATTTATAAAGAATGTAATTGAGCTAGCTGCAAAGCTCTTAAATTTTTACTGCTGAAAGACTACAGTGAATTGGAAGTTGTTGGTAATTAAACAGAATATTTTAATACTGTTAAAGATGTTTCCTCCTTACCCCAATTGCAAAAATTGATGCTGTAATGAGACCTCCTCCAACTTGGAGAACTTTTAAATTATCTCTTCAGATTAGATTGAATAAGAGGCTGTGGGTTTGACATCGTCTAGAGTCTAAAAGGTAAGAGTTAGTCAGCCTGACTTAACTATGAAGCCACAGAAAGGTGGGTGTGTGGGAACTGGTCTGATCTCCAAAAGAATCTCAGAAAAAAAAGTGAGTGATTTTCCACAGAACAGATATGGGCCACAATGGTCAGGTTCAGGGTATAGTTATCACCTGGAATGGAGGATAAACCTCACCAGAATGAAAGTCAACCTCTTATGCAAAGAGGCTTAAAAAACAGAGGTAATCAACAGCTGTGGACACAATATTCTCTTCTACATTTCACAGGAGCTTCATATTTGAGATCTCCAGCTAATAGGTTAGATTTCTATTTCTTTCCTACAGAAAAAATAAATAGTATTAAGTACCTCTCATACACAAATAATTTAATGATACCTCATGAAATATTAGTCAAGTAAGAACTTTCCTGCCCACTTTCTCACCTTGCTCTCTGTTTAGCATAGATGGATGGCATAGAAATCATAATGAGTCAACTGAGTGGGAGATAGTTACATTCTTTTGTCCTACAGAAGACCAACCTCCTTCCAGTCCAATCTAAGCAAGGATAGCAGCTACAACTTTAAGTAAAGTCTAAAGGCCTTATAATTTATTGGATTTGACATATTATTAATTAATTGAGATTTTGATTTTACCTGATGGTGGCCCAAATATCATGGAGCTTTCCCTAATTTTCATTAACCAGTAGCAAAGAATCACACACACACACACACACACACACACACACACACACACACACAAGTAAAAGGATAGTGATAGTACAACATAAAGCCATTTTTTATTACAGCCTGTATCATCCATTTTCATGCTGCTAATAAAGACATACCCAAGACTGAGCAATATACAAAAGAAAGAGGTTTAATGGACATACAGTTGTACATTGCTAGGGAGGCCCAACAATCATGGCAGAAGGTAAAAGGCATGTCTCACATGGTGACAGACAAGAGAAGAGAGCTTGTGCACAAGTACATTAGTCTTGTGTTAGTAAACTAGTCTCATGAGATCTGATGGTTTTAAAAATGAGTTTTTAAAACTCATGATTCGATTAATGCCCACCGGGTTCCTCCCATGACATGTGGGAATTGTGGGAGATACAAGTCAGGATGATATTTGTGTGAAGACACAGCCAAACCATATTATTCTGCCCCTGGCCCCTCTCAAATCTCATGGACTCACATTTCAAAACTTTCCCACATTTTTCTGTCTTTTTCTGAGCCCTCCAAACTGTTACAACCTCTGCCTATTATCCAGTACCAAAGTTGCTTTCACATTTCCTGATATCTTTTCAGCAGCACCTCACTCCTGGTACCAGTTTACTGCATTAGTCTGTTTTCATGCTGCTGATTAAGACATACCTGAGACTGGGCAATTACAAAAGAAAGAGGTTCAATGGGCTTACAGTTCTACATGGCTGGGAAAAACCTGCTTCCATGATTCAACCGCCTTCCACTGGGTTTCTCCCACAACATGTGGGAATTGTGAGAGTTACAATTCAAAATGAGATTTGGGCAGGGACACAGCCAAACCACATCACAGCCCTTAAGTACTGTTTCATTGACATAACTGTGACATTTATACCTAATATAAAATTAATTCACTCCATTATGTGTTATAAATTGTATCAGTATTTTAATAATTTACATTTTTAACAAATTAATATTTATATAAGTTAAAAGCCTCCTATAATTTGTTTCTTCTCTTCCATTGCTTCATCTAAAGCAGAAGTTTGTAAACTATAGCTTATATGTAAAATCTACCTCTCCACCTGTTTTTCTAAATTAAACTCTATTGGAACATAGTTATATTCATTTATGTATTGTCTAAAGCAACTTTTTTGTTACAACAGAAAAGTTAACTAGCTGCAACACAGCCTATATGGCCACTATAATCTAAACTATTTACTATACAGAAAAAGTGTGCCAACCTCTGATTTAGAGCAATGTTCCATGTAACTTCCAGAATTTGATGCAAGAGGAGCTTCATCATATTAAAGATTTGTCACTAAACAGCTGACTTTCAAACTGATAGTAACAGACTGATTTTAAATGGAAACTAAACTTGCTAATGTGTCTATGTGTATAGCACGTTTTGACAAAACGCTGAAAACTGTGAAAGTTGTGCATCTTACGAGTTCTAGTGTTAATTTCTCTCATTTATTTGTGGCAGGTATGTCAGTATAGTTCCACTGTGCAATTATACTCATATTTAAAATAAAAGAGGTGATGTTTAAGACTTACTCTATTAGTAAACTGCAATTCATGAAATCTACACATAATTGAAAGAGAATGGAAATTTTTTTTTACTATTTTTAATATTCCTTCTGTAATATAAATTGAATCAAAGTGGAGTAAAGAAGAAAATGAAAATATAAAAATTCAAATATTATCTATAAAAGACAAATAATAGGACCAAGACAGATCTATTAACTGATACTGATAGCTGATATCATGATAAATACATGCTATATAAACTAAAGTACCAGCACCATCAACCTTGCAACTATGATATATTTACAAATACCTCAAAAAGCATGAAGTTCAATTTGAAATATGAGAGCAAAATCAAGTCTGGAAGTATATTCTGTTTGGTTCTGAAATGTGCTCACATATTTTTATCATTAGTATAAAAATATCACTAGTAGTATAAGTGTCGTAACTATGTTTTTAAAAAGTTCTAAAATAAAAAGATGTAATGAAAGAAAAGATGGGAGAATAAAACAGGAGAAAATAATTCCCTATATATTCTCCAACATGAATATATCTCATTACATATGGTATGAGTCAAATTACGGACTGGCCAGCTGGGCAGTTGCCCATGACACTTAAATATAAAATATAGAATTTTCAAAGTGAAACAATTTGGAAACATATAAATTAGCCCTGCTTTTACTTAGAGAGTGATATCTTTTTATTTTTCATTTTTCCAGTTCTATCAAGGCACAACTAACAAATAAAAATGGCATATATTTAACGCACACAATGTGATGTTTTCACATATGTATACATTGTGAAATTGTAGCCACAATCAAGCTAATTAACATGTCCATCACCTCATGTAGTTACCATTTTGGAGGATGGGGAAACATTTAAAATTAACTCTCAGCAAAGTACACAATACAGTATGATTAAATAATATTTTTTAAAACAAAAATTATTTGATATACATATCCATTGTAAAATGGTTACTAGCATCAAGCAAATAAGAATATTTATCAGCTCACGTAGTAAATGCATTTTATTTTTGTGGCAAAAGCATCTAAAATCTACTCTTTTAGCAAAACCTTAAACATGTTTATATTATAAAACAAAACAAACAAAAATTATTCAACATAAGATACTGTCCAGTCCATTTTCTTAAGCCATATGTACATTGTGTTGCAAAGAATGGGTGCTTTTTGTCCAAGGTATTCCAACTGTTGTTGATCTAACTTGGAAATGGAATCTGAAATTCTGTTTGTTGGAACTTTGTATTCCACATTTATTTTTCTGTATTTCTGTACATGTTATAAGTTTTTTTTTTTTTTTAACTTGAAGTTCAAGGGTACATGTGCAGTTTTCTTACTTAGGTAAACTTGTGCCACAGGGGTGTGTTGCACTGATTATTTTATCACCCAGGTATTAGATCTAGTACCCATAGTTGTTTTTCCTGATTCTCTCCCTCCTCCCACCGTCTACCATCCTATAGGCCCCAGAGTGTGTTATTTCCATCTATATGCCTATGTGTTCATCATTTAGCTGTTTAGCTGCCACTTATAAAGGAGAACATGTGGTATTTGGCTTTCTGTTCCTGTTAGTTTCCTAAGGATAATGCCCTCCAGCTCTATCCTTCTTCCTGTTAAATACACACACACAATCAATCAAATAGAAAAATTACAAACAACAAACTTAATACAGAGTCAGTGTCTCAGACATTGCAATAATGTTCAGTTATGAGAAAATGTCCCACAATTATGTTAAAATATCTGACTTCAGAAAGCTTATGTTTTGTAAAGTTATAATAAACATACGCACATACATACGTACACACAAAGATGCACGTACATGCTCTCACACGTAGACATACGTAATGTAAGGACTTTCAGGCTGACTGACAGTGCCATGGATGCCATGGCAACCTCTGTGACCTGCACAGACACTCCAGATGAGTTACGGGAACTAGAAAGTTTGAAGTAACTGGAAGACCATAAAAGGGATGATCAACCCCTGTGGTGCACAATTAACATGAGGCATTCTTCTATTGTTCCTTATTCCCACTTCAACTAATAAGGCAATTGGACTTTGTAACCTACTTTGGTCAACCTCCTTACTCCAGACACTATGACTCCCTCTCAGCTTGCAAAAACCACCCTAAACTGAAACTTTTGTAACTTTCTACTGACTACCCCAAACCTATAAAACCAACTCCTATCCCACCACCCTCCGCTGAGTCCAAAAAGAGAGTCCATGCATACTAGAGGGAAGCAGGAAAGAGAGTGGTGGAAAAGAGAAAGCTGACCATGTGGAAATCCAGGAGATTACAAGAAGTGGGTGCACAGATATCAATGCCTTGAGGAGTTCAAACTCTGAATTAATTGTTGTACATGACTTCAAGCCTTTTACATATTTTAATTCTACATTTTTCTTGCTAAATCAATTTCTGGGTTCACTTACATATCTTTATTAGACTTTATTCCTATAAGACAAAGAACATACCTAAATGACAAAATTATCTTTTGGTATTTAAAGTAAATGTATAGTTACATTACAATACTAACTTCCTGTGAAAATCAGCTTTGTGTTTGTATATAATGATGTGCTGCCTAAAATACTTGAAAAAGCAACAAACAAAAAACAAAATTACAGTCATGTAGATGGAAGACATATGTTTTGAAAAATGATAGTTAGGCAATGTTGTTGTATTAGTCTGTTTTCACACTGCTGATAAAGACATATTTAAGACTAGACAATTTACAAAAGAAAGAGGTTTAATGGACTTAAAGTCCCACATCCTGGGAGTTTTTGTCTTAGCAATATTCCAGTTGTTATGTATGGCTCCTCAACATTTGGTTTAGTCCTTTTTCATCATTTCAGTAGGTTTCTAGTAATTTCTCACATTGCCTTAGTTGCTATTCACTAATCACTAATGATATTGGGTACCTTTTCAAATCCTTGTTAACCATTCATGTATCTTATTTTGTGGAATGTCTCTACAATTTTATTTTTATACTTTTGCCAATTAAAAAACTTGGATGTAGGAGTTGTTATTTTGTTGCTGTAGTTTTTGTTTTCTGAGACAGAGTCTCACACTATCACCCAGGATGAAGTGCAGTGGAATGATCACCACTCACTGCAGCTTTGATCTCCTCTGGCTCAGGTGATCCTCCCACCTAAGTCTCCTGAATAGCTGGCGCTACAGAACATTCCACCATGCCAGGCTAATTTTTGCACTTCTTTTTAGAAATAGGGTTTTGATGTGTTGCCCAGGCTAGCCTCAAACTCCTGGGCTCAAGTAATACACCCATCTTGGCCTCCCAAAGTGCTAGGATTGCAGTTGTGAGACACCACACCCAGCCAGGAGATACTTTATTTTTTTTCTTCATGAAGATTTTGTCAGATATATGTATTATTAATATTTTCTCCAAATCTGAAGCTGGCCTATTCTTCTGATAAAAAGATGAATCAATTAATTTGTTTTACTTTATTTTCAGTTTTTGTGACTTCTGTCTGAAATAATTTTTTTCTTACTCCTAGTAATTAGTGTATTCTATGTTTCTTTTTTGAAGCTATACAGTTTTCACTTTAACATTTAGATTTACAATCATCCTTGTCCACTTTGTGTGCTATGAAATATAACTCAACATTGTTTATTTTTATTCCTATAGATTCAGCTTTTCTAGCAAAATTTATGAATATTACCTTTGCTTTCATTGATATCTTTATAAATAATCATGTACTGTATATATGCATATCTAATTTTGTTCTTTATTTCCCTGTTTGTGTAAACTTATAGAAACTTCACAATATTTTAATTTTCATAGGTGTATAGTAGAACGTGTGATACTATAGAGTCTTCCAAATTTATTCTTCTTTTTCAAGATAATCACAATAAATTCATAGATTTTATATCACTGTATAAGTCTTACTGTGTTTTTATGAAACTCTACAAAAATACATTTGGGATATTAATCAGAATTGCATTGATTCTATAGGTCACTTTGGGGGAAATCTACATTTTTATGATATTACATCTAACAACTAGAAGCATGTATATCTATTTATTTAGATTATCACAATTATTTTCTCACTAATACTTTGTTTTTTTTCAATAAGCATCTTTTGCACATCTTATTAAATCTATTTCTCACATTTTATGTTATTTTTTCTGCTATTGCCACTGAAAATTTTATTCAATTTCTAAGGGTTTTTTTTGTTTGTTTTAATGTAGAATTGCACTTGCTAGATTCCTCAAGGACCTAGAAATAGAAATACCATTTGACCCAGCAATCCCATTACTGGGTATATATCCAAAGGATTACAAATCGTTCTACTATAAGGACACGTGCACACGAATGTTCATTGCAGCACTGTTTACAATAGCAAAGACCTGGAACCAACCCAAATGCCCATCGACGATAGACTGGACAGGGAAAATGTGGCACATATACACCATGGAATATTATGCAGCCATCAAAAACGATGAGTTTGGGTCCTTTGTAGGGACATGGATGAACCTGGAAACCATCATTCTCAGCAAACTGACAGAAGAGCAGAAGATCAAACACTGCATGTTCTCACTCATAGGCGGGTGTTGAACAATGAGAACACATGGACACAGGGAGGGGAGCACTACACACTGGGGTCAGTTGGGGGGAAATAGGGGAGGGACGGTGGGGGGTGGGAAGCTGGGGAGAGATAGCAAGGGGAGAAATGCCAGATGTAGGTGATGGGGAGGAAGGCAGGAAATCACACTGCCACGTGTGTTCCTATGCAACAATTTTGCATGTTCTTCACATGTACCCCCAAACCTAAAATGCAATAAAATAAATGGGGGAAAAAAAAAAGAATTGCACTTGCTATTTTATTTAAACTTTTTCCATGTACATTTATTGATTTTACTTATTAGATTTAGTAGGAGTGGGGCAAATGTGTTTGTATTTTTATTTAAACAGTCGTGTTCAGCTGATAAAATCAATTATACTTCTTTCTTTATGCCATTTATACTATTTATTTTTATTGCCTTATTGCACTGAATAAGACCATCAATAAATGCTAGTGTTATGACAGAAGATATGCTTAACATTTTTCTGACTTTAGGAAGAAATCATATTGCTCCATTAAATAGAAGATGATTGCTGATTTCTCTAGATGCCCTTTCTTAGTGTGAGAAAGTTTTCTTGCTACTTTGCTGAGACATTTTCTCATGAATGGACAATAATTTTTGTAAACTAATTTTTCTGCATATATTGAGATCATATAATTTCTATCAAATACATTCTGTTACTGTGAAGAAATACCTGGGTTGATTTTGAAACGTCAAATCAACTTTGCATTTCTGAGGTAATCACCCCTTGTATTTCCTTTTTACAATATTGCAGAAATCAACTTAATCATTTTCTTATAAAATTTGGCAACTATGTATATATCAGTTGGTTAAATGTAAGTTTTATAACATCCTCAACAAGGTATAATATTAAGATTACAGGAGGTCATGAAACATGCTGGGACATTTTTCCATCTGCCAATTTACTAAAATAGTTGTGTACAATTGGTTTCATTTTTTCCCCTAAAATGTTTGATAATATTCACAATTGAAGGTTTTTTTTAAGATTTATTATTTCGATTTATTTAAAAGGTATAGAGCTTGTGAGGTTGTCTACTTCATCTTGTGTCAGTTTTGTAGATTGGTTGTTTTTAAAAAATGTACCCCTTTCATCTGTGCTGTCAACTTTATTGGCATAAAGTTGTTCGTATTATTCTCCTGGCATCTTCCAAAGTTTGTGAATATGTCATGACATTCTTCTATCAACACCAATATTAATTTATTTATTCTCTCCTTTTTTTATGGATAAGTCTTGTTAGAGATTTATCAATTTTGCCAATTATTTAAATAACACACTTTTAACTTTTGGGGGTTTTCTCAATTCTTTTTGTTAGAGCAAGAACAATGGTCATATTAAAGAAATTACTGCTGCATTTTGGACTCTTTCAGGTCCTTTCATTTCTATGTGCCCTCCACTTTTGCTAATAGCTCAGTCAGTCAGCCTCTCCTCAACCTAGATAATTTTCAAGAAGCCATATTATCTGCCTGTCTAAACTGACACCATAGATTTGCTCCCAAGAACCTATTGCCACTGTTCATTCATCTATGAGTGGACTGAAATTCAGGTATTCTGTGCTTCCTTGAAATCAAAACTCCAGAGGAGACTATTTTGTCCAGATATGTTAGGCTTTCATAGAAGAAAGGATCTTTTAATATTGTAATCAAAAGTAATTCTCTATAGGTGATTTTTAACTCATAAACTATTTATTTTAGTTTTGAATTTTCTCTGATAGGTGCTTTTTAATAAATCTTAAAGAGAAACTGATTTTCTTAGAAATGAAAATATTGACTTCTGAGAGACTCATTTAATATATTTGTCACTCTACTTTATCTTAACATCAGTCTTATTTATTTTCTCCAAAAATACAACAATAACTAAAGTTGCCTTTATTTTTTGTTTGTTTTCTCCTCTGTGTAAGACACTGAGATGTTTGGAAATTGTAAGGCTTTTATCTTTCTTCATTTCTTCTTTTTAAATATGTATCTTTTAATCCATAATAACTGTGAAGCTAAACTGAGGGAAATATAATTTTATTTGCGTCTCGAACATGACATATTGTGGAGTGATTATATTTCTGATAAATTTTCCACCAAGTAGATAAATCTAGTGAAGTAAAACATAATTTTGTAACCCAGGCAAAATGTATAAGCTTCTATGAAACTTTTCTTATATTCATATCTTTGGAGAATTGTGATCTTACACAATATTCTGTAAGAATCATACATATTTTTGTAAAAATAGATGTAATGAAAAGAAAACAGAATATATAAACATAAGATTTGGGCTTGAAATATGTCTCTGCATTAACTTAATCTCTGCTTTTTCTGTGTGAAAAATTATATATTAATATCTATCTTTAATGCTATAAGAAATAAATGAGCTTATAAATCCAATAGTCCTAAAAAAAATGGGAAAACACTAAATAATTGATTTTATTACTTAGTTCATAGCCCATTATACTGCCAGATTTGATGCAGTGGCTAAATAAAAATTTAAAAACCAAACCAAACCAAAACAGAAAACTTGCAACCTAAATGTCTGTCACCTGAAGGTGAACTATTAAAGAACTGAATGTTACTTGTCTAGAACCAGCTGGCAGAAAGCCTATGTCAAGTTAGTATTTCAATTTCATTATGGATATTTAAAGAACACACACATTCATACACACTCACATATCTGGGCCCCATTTTGTAAATTCTATTACGCCAATTGCAGGCTTGGCACAATGACGATGTAGAGCTGCTATCAAAAGTTCACTTTTACTCATTCCTTTAGAGCCATTAAAGAATAAGCATCAATTACATATCTTGCATTGACTATTAGAAAGGTCAAAAGCTGTAAAAAGGCATAACTTTAACTTAAAAATGTGATTATGCTTCCTGAATATTACTGCTTTTGCATTTATCTATAAAAGGTAACAATATTTCCTCAAAGGGCAAGAACCGCAAGAATCATGAAATTTGTTTTTATAGTTTCATGTTTTTTAGCTGATATACAAATTTTCTTTTGCATTGAGGGAATAATGTTAGTCAAAGAGAAGAAAGCAGTGATTTAATTTTTAAAAATGTGTCATTTTATTGATAAAAGTAATTTATGTTTAGTGTAAACAAGAAGAAGCCAATGTTCTCCTAAAAGCAGACTGGAAAAAAACAAAACAAACAAAAAAAAACATACACATGGCATACACATACATACAAATGAAAACAGCCCTCTAATTGGTATGCTAAATGAGAGAGAAGATTATTGCAATTGCAACAATCACTTTTGTCTATTTAAAATATATTATTTGCTAGCTACTTTGTTCTCAAATGGTATCTTTTTGAAACTTTATAAAATTCTATGGGCCAGGGGATAGAGTGTTTCAAGAAAGAGGTGAAAATAAGTAAAAATACCTGTTTTTTTTTTTTTTTTTTCACAGACAACATTAAATATCAGCCTAGCAATACCACAAAGAACAGAAAAGATCCAAAAACACCCTATTAGATTTTAAAAGTTGATTTTATTTTTCTTTAATTATTTAAGTAACCCCAGTCTAAAAAATAAGTGGAAACAATAAATAAAATACAAGAAAAAAGATAAACTAAGGGTAAACACCTAGAAAAATTATATTGAACATTTTACATGTCACTTTAGAATTTTTTATAAAGTAAAGTAAGACATGCAAATTATGGAATCCTGTTACAAATACTGTTTTAAGAAAAATATTCTTAACTTATTAAGAATTGTTTTCCATGTACCTATTTTTTTCTGTGTATCTTTAGTGGCTGCATTTTATTTTGTTAAACAGCTGTATTTATTCTTTATCAATGAAAAGTATATTTCCAGGCTTTCAACATTCAAAACATATTTTTCTTCACATACTTTGATGTTTCCCTGAGTATTTTCTTATTAATAAATTACACATATTGGAATCCTTAAATCCAAAGATAAGGGAAAGTATAAGGATTTGGAGCCACACTAACAATTTCCTTCATCTACTTGTACCAATTTCTTTGTCCAGACACAATGTGGGAACTTTTAGCATCACATCACTTGTCTTCCTTTACTTAATCAGTTTTGAATTCACAAAAATTAGATAATTAATAAATATTATTTTCCAAAATTAGGTTTTCTCATATTTCTATACTGCATTACATAAGAAGACAACTGAAGAAAACACATAGATTTGAACCTAAACTCTACCAACTGTGAAATCTATATTCAGCAAAAGTGCCTTTGATCTGAAGACTAAGTCATTCTCACATTACTAGGAATTCAGGAAACATAAAATTAATGTATCCGTCACTCAATTCTATAAGTACATTATTATATTTTATAGATAAAACATAGCATCTTATCCAAGAATTTCAATTCAGAAACAATATTTTTAATCATTTTATAACTTTTATTTTTTTGACTTTTTAAATAATTTTTATTTTTTAACTTTTGTAGTGCATGGTAGGTGTATATATTTATGTGGTACAGTTCATAAGTTTTAGTTTGCAGTGCACCAGCAACTATTATATTTTTGCCATATTGCTATCTGAAATACATTAGGTGACATCAGAAAGGGAAATCTCTGTCAGTGGAATGAATAAAAACACAGGTCTCTGCCTCTCATCTATAGTTAGAAATGGGAAAAGTATAGAATATTTTCTTGCTCCCCACAATGATATATTATTTAGCCTTCTGCATTTTTTAAAATTTGGTGCGACATGCCTTTTAGTGAATGGAGATTCCAAAATCTAAATTAAATTATTTGTTAGTCTTAGTTTTCACAGTCTTTTATCATTTCCACAATTTTTGATTTTCTGTAGGCATTTTAGTTTGCAATTGGGCAGATTGTATCGGCTAATAGCCAGCCGCTTTTTTTTTTTTTTTTTTTTTTTTTTTTTTTTTTTTTTTTTTTTTTTTTTTTTTGGCTGAAATTTACTCTGATGTTTTAAGAACCTTCTGTGTTCATTAACTAAAAAAGTAAAGAAAGCCAAATATTATTTTTCCTTTATCTGACCTTAGATTAATTCATCCAAAAGACAAGATATGCCAGAGTCATAAAACATTCTTAAGATTCCATCATTTTAATAACAGTAGTAGATTATTTCCCTAAATGGGTAATTATAGTTTGACTTTTACTTGTTCGTTTCATAAATTCATGAAAATCTGTGTTCCAACACAAAATGCATACATTGAATCATTTTTAAGTTGACCAAGGGAAACTTAAACTACCTTTTAATTCCTACAATAACATATGGGAAAGCTATTTTAATTTTTGTTCTACAGAGGAGGGCTAACTTTTAAAAAGACATTTCTATTGTTGTTCAGATGGTTAATGACAGTAGCATATTTTGCATCCAGATCTGTATGACTAAGAATATTCTATTCTTACTAAAGCATACCACTGCCTCTTCTCACACTCCACCCGTGCTTGAACCCCAAAAATGAATATAACCAAAAAAAGAATGTGAATGAGGATTTTTACACTGAGACACATTATGAGCTTGTCAGTACATAGATTATAAATTTAATTATGTGAATAGGCTCCTGTAAGGCACTAGAAAAATGGAAAGCTAATTTTCGTTCAATCATGAGCCTTTTATATGCAATCAAAGGTCCCAGATGATCACTACCTAAACACTAAAAACATGCATGAAAAATTTGCTTATTCTTATGACTTGAATAGAGAAAAGTTTGGAAAGCTGCATATAAAACCCAAATAATCCTTGAGTTTTAATTATTGCCTCCACTTCTAGACATGGAAGTAGGGTAAGTGATGTTTGGGCACATTACTTTCTAAGCCTGGATGTTTTCATGAGTACAAAAGCCAAATCTTATAATATTGACTAAAAGCAATGAGAAGCTTCCCTAGAAGCAACTGGAAGATTTACATAATAGCTACAAAAATAGTATTTATTGTATGTTTGCTATGTTCTGGGCGTGGTTCTGAGAACATTATATGTATTCACTCATTTAATTTGCACATGGCCTTATGAGTTAGGTTATATTATCACTGATATTTTACAGACAGCATAGACTCAAAGTTAAGTGTTTACCAGATGCACCTCAAGCAATCCAGACTCCAAGGTCTGTGCTATTAATCATTGTGTTCAGCTGCTTTTCATCAAATGAAAGGATGGTTTGAAAGTACTTTGTAAACTGCTATTCAATCGGTAATTTTTATTATTTCTAATATTATTTCATTCTATATGCCTATTTTATATATATATATATATATATATATAAGCATGTACTGAATATTATTTAATCAAAGCTGTCATTTACTATATATGTTAAATGCTCTATTATAACAATTTAAATAGGCTCAGAGTTAGGCATAAAAATATATTTTATATATTTACATAGTCCAAATGAGTGATCTTGCTTGAAAATACTTCCTTAATTACTTATATGAGGCAGTAATCTCATTTTCAATGTGAAGACATCAACAGAAGATACAAAACTGAAATTGTTTCTAATTGTAAGCTTTCTTGACTCGTTGGGGTAGTTTTCCTGCTTTCCTATGCAGAGTCGTTTTGAACGTTAAATGTGATAATTCACACAAAGTGCTTATGGCCACTCTTCAGATAGTCCCTGCTTTTCTTCATTCCTTATATATACATGGCAGAGCCAACAAGCTGAAAACAGAAGTTTAGAGTGTTTTCTCTAAGACAAAAGTACGCAACAGTAGGCATTAGTGCACCATTCTCTGTTTCTTCGCCTTCAGAGGCATGAGGGGGCATTGTCAGCATGACAAAACTGCAGCACCTCAGACCACTGAGCAGCTCCATGAAGATCAGCTGCTTTCTACATTGATGAGACCTATAGAAGATTCCATGTAAGCTAGAAATAAACTTGTTTCTGTGTGTGTATGCTTGTGTGCACATGTGTGTGTCTGATCCTAATGTAACATAAACCTATTCTATCCTGATTAAAACAATATTTCACATAAACTCTGGACCTTTTTAATAATAAGTAAATATCAGTTATTATTGTAATTGGTTGTTATTATAATTGCTAATGTTATTGTCATCATCAAACCATGACATTCTGAAATCCTATTAATTTGTCCTTTTGTATGATTAGGGTTGTCTTGGAAAAAACTGGAATTATTCATCGTTGTCAAAACGTCTAAATTGGGGCTATACAACATAGTTACAGATATTGAGAGGTTCACTGGAAACTTTAGCGACTGCCCCATGGCCAAGATTTTGAAAGCTTCCTGACCCAAAAGTAGCTTTCAGTGTTAATTGGTCAAAATACATTGGTAAAATACAGAAATTAAAATACATACTGAAAAACAGATACTGGAGATTTGAATCAGTAGGTCTTATTAAGGGCTGCCATTTTAAATTTTGGTATATATTTCTTTGTTGATATAGAATTTGCATATTTATATCCTGTGAAAGAATAATTAAAATAGTGACTGATGATTCATAAATAACATCTTTCATAAGTTTGTGCTTACCACATTTCTTATGAGCACATTACTGTTATCATTTGCTTCTCATCTGACACCGCTGATTAAGGGACATCCATTCCTCATTCTTTGCCCACTGTTTTTGTGCCAGTTGATTTTAATGATCTTATGAGACCACTGAGAGTAAGCACCTCTGCACTGAAGCACCAAGTTGCATTGCCCCTGATTGTGTTCATTTACCTATCATTGGGATAAATTTGCATGGTTATGGGAAGAGCAATTGTAAATGATATTGCTATGTGAAGAAAAACTTAACCAAAGGAAGTAAAGTTCACTTCTCTAACTGTGGCAGGAATTTAGCTAAGTTTACTTAATCTTTGACTTGACTATTTCACTGATTTATTGAAGGTCATTACTACTCATGTTTCTGGGTCTGAAATTACAAAGTTTTAGAAATTTTGATATTTCCCCACATTCTCAGGGTATTCCAGCAAACTATGATGCTAAGAGGAGCTTCAAAGGATATAAAGAAAAATAATAACAGAATAGTATACTAATGGAGGACTTAAATTGGATTCCCCAAGATCCATTGCAGAATCTTTTTATTTTCAGAACACTTAACATATTTCAACAATAACTTATATTTTTCATTTTTGAAATTTTTATAAAGCTGCCTTTCCCTCAAGTATATATTTTATTTTATTTTAGTTTATTTTTTTAGTGGGGGTAGGGGGGCTTGTTTTTTAAGACACGGGTCTTGCTCTGTCATCCAGGTTGGAGTGCAGGGGCATGAGCACAGCTTACTGCAGTCTCTATCCCCTGGGCCCAAATGATCCTCTTACCTTGGTGTCCTAATGTGCTGAGATTACAGGCATGAGCCACTGTGCCCAGCCCATGTCTATTTTATTAACAAATTCATATCTGACATCCAACAAAATGCCTTACACTTACCAAAATACTAAAATTTCTCACTACTGACAGTAAATGACATAAACTATTTCATAATTGTGAAGGTTAATTTTGCAAGTTTAATCAAAATTCTAAAAATATATTTATTTTCCTTTTATCATTTAATATTGAGAAACTTAGCCTATTAAAATAGTTTCCACAGATTCAAAAAGTATGTGAATAAACAGACTTCACAAAATGGTTGTAAAAATTCTGTTCAGTTTTGCATATGTATATCTACTTATGTGATCTGTTCATTTCACATTATCATATTATTTATATTTTAAAATTCTTAATGTATTTTAATCATGTATTAAGAAACCAAAATGTATTGATAGTTTTAATACTTTGCAATTTTTGAAACAGTGTGGTAAATCCTATGTAGTAACACAGAAAGATGCATGAAGCATAGCTAAGAAAAAAATGAAAATGCAAAATAAAAAGGCTTAATGTGAGTGCATTCACACATGAATATTCTTTCAATTCTCAAAAATATATTTAGTAGATATTGCCTCTGAGAATAGTATAAAAAGGGATTCCATTTACTTTTTCAGTTTATAATTGAACGCAAATAATTAAAAAGAAGCTACTATATTGATATTGAGATAGGAAAGAGAAAAATATGACAACATAAAGTGGAAAAGTAAAATCATTACCTACAGCAGAAAGTAATAATTATTTTAAATCGTGATTAACAATGCCAGGTAAACTCAGTATTCAGCTTTTTATTGGAAAAAAATCATTTTTTTAAATTGCATTGCTTTACTTGTAAGTAATTCATGAGTCAATGTGGAGTGGTCATACACAAAGCTTCCATTTGCTTACACTTTATTAAAAGTTTTGAAGCTGACAAAACTTTTCCAAAAAAAAAAAAAAAAGGATTTTGGAAATCTATTTTGAAACAATTCTGATCAATTCATATATACTTTTAAAATGTCTCTTTTTACCAAGCAGTTTTGCATGATAATAGTGTATTTATTTCTTAACATTTCAAATTCTCTAGTTTTTTTATCCTTTTTACATCAAAAGTCATAATTATTTCCATAGCAACCATATTCATTGTCAAAGGTAGAAATTTTTGACTTCTGTTGAGTATTTTTTAAGGAGCAAAGGAACATTTAAGCAACAAAATGTATTTTACAAAACCTGACAAGAGCTGAGAAAAAAGTACTGGGTGGTTTCTTTAATAACTTAAACAGATAACTTATTAAAGCTATAAGTTATTGCCAAAACTCAACACAATTTTCCTGTAGTAATATCAAGTTTTAAATGATATATTTTTAAGTGATATGTTTATATATATGATATATAAAAATATAAATGATTTTTTTAATGTTTTTTTTTTGCATTTCTTCTTGTACTGAGGTAAGTCAAAAACCATAAAAGGAAGAATAAATATTTTTTATATATTTGGTTAGGGAATATGATGTAAATATCTACTTTTCTGACCTTCATTCTTTTATTTAAAAAAAAATGAGTCAAAAGCTAAATTAAGTCAAAAATTCCATCTAAAAACTAAAGGATTATTTTTCTCTCAACAGTCTCCAAATTTTGGTCGGCATCTTAGTGTATTATATGTTGCAATTTAGAAAATAAACACTTTATTTAATTATGCTCTTTAATGAGCAATAGGTAGTATTTGCCATAATACATTCATGAATACAAGAATGATGAACATTGAAGCACAACTTGGTTTTCTTGTAGCTTTTATTGCTTGAAGTTGCAGTTTGGCACCACCGGATGGAGATACTGAGTTAGTCAAGTATGGAGATACTGAGTTAGGAAAGTAGAGGGGAATAATTTTTATTTTATCATACTTATTTATTGAGAGACGCAGCAAAGGAGAAAGGACTTACAGAGTGCCTACATAAATTGGTTATGAGCAGCATACAACTGGGAAAAACAAGCCACGGCAAACTGTGGGAAGCTTCTGGGGAGGCAACTTCTCCATGCCTCATTTTCCAGTATAGGGTAACCTAGGCTCTGTTACCATAAACATTGTGCTCAAGGACGTTAAACCCCTTTGTAGGACTATGATGTAACAAGACTTGTAAGCTCCATGTAAGGCCCAAGTTCCACCAGCTGCACATAGATAACAGGCTAAAGATAACCACATGATCTTGTTTTGTGAAACTCCCAAACCACCACTGTTATCAATCCTTAGAATGACATACTAGTTTCGGCTCACTGATTTCACTTCTGGCTCACTGATTCACTCCACCATCACATCACCCACTCCCCACCATCAGGCCACCCCTACCTTATAGATCAAAGTGATTGTAACCAGTATACAGTGTGGATGATCAGAGTCCGGGGCCTTCTCTGTCTCCTCTAGCAATAAGTAATGGCCTCCTGGTCTGATTTTCTCTCTTCATCTTTTTCTCATTCCTTTGTCGCCACCGAACTCAGGGTACCCAGGGGTGTGATGTAGGGCTGGTTCCCTATACCTATAGGTTTGTTTACAGATGACAAGTTATTTTAGCTGGATCTTCCTGACAGTCATTCCAACCACCAGCAATAAAACATGGTTTATAAGTAGAGAAATTAGATACAGAATATTAGAACTGTCTGGCCTCATGCTACATAGTGAGTTGCTTGAAGATTCCAAGCTACTGGTTTCCCTTCTAATTTATTGTTTAGTAAATCAGCAAGTATAATTAAAGAACAAAAAGATTAATTTGGCAAAAATTTTGAATAGAGATGCTTTAAACCTGCCATCATATCTGTTTATTGATGAAATTTTTAACTTCGAAAAAAAGGGAACTTTCTTTATGTAGTTTATTTATATATTAAATTTAAAATGTACCAAATAACTCATATGTAAAAAATGAGCATTGTAGCCTTTTCTGTAATAAATGTACACATCATTTTCTCTTTACTAATAAGCATAATTTAGAGAAAGTAACAAAAATGTGATGAATTATACCAAAGTTAGAGAAAATATTAAAACTGGGCAAACTCTTGAACTAACACTCTCAAGTTTCAAAGATGGAATATGAGGATTGAGTTGTACCATGTTGTAATGTCTCTTTCAGGGGCTGAGTGCTCAGCATGAGAATAATGACTTAACCAAGGGCAGATTTGAGCTCCCTCTCAGTTTTCAATGAAGTCCCTTGTTAAGGCTAATTATGTTACTCTTCTAGCTGCCTGGTTTGAAACCTCTGCCTGCTTTACACATCTCTATGACCATATTAAAACAATTTCTTATTTCTGTTTTCATCTCCCCCACCATGTAAACCTCTTTCAGTAGGAATTGTGCCTAGTTTTCCTCTGAATCTGAGACAAATATTTGGTAAAGAGCACAAATTCAATATGTTACTTTTGACTATATTCATACAATTTGATAAGTCAATGAAGTACCTTTCTTCCAATTTCTACCTGCTCCCTCAAAATTCTGTACTTATGTCATCAAAATACGTTTCCCACTGAAATAATAAACTTTACAATGGAATATTATATAGTTTGGAGAGTTTACTAAATAGTTTATCATGTGAAGTTTTATCTTTAGACAGAAATTAAGGAACATTTCAATATTTTTAGGGAACATTTCTACATCAAGCCCTATATAGTTATTACATTACAAGACAGGAAACCAAACTTTAAAGTGTTTAAATGAATTGCCACAAATCGAAGAGGTAACAAAAAGCAGAGCTCAAGTTCAATGACAGCATCCCAAATCCTTTTTTCTCACTCCAGGGACCTTTTTTTTCTGACATTACACTATGATTCTAGAAGTAAGCTGAACTCTTTAGATGCATAACACATTAAGCCATTAGTAGATATTTACACTTGATGTAATTCATATATATACGAATTTTTTAAATCATAAGGTAACTACAGTTCCAGTTAATATTATAAGAAACTCCAATAACTTTAGGATATATCTTATAAAAAAAGAGAGATTTCATGGAAAATTCACCAAAACAGACAACATTCTAAGGCTTAAAATAAACCTCAACAAATGTTAACAATCGAAATTATACTCTGGCCATAATGGAATCAAACTACAAATTGAAAACAGAAAATAACAGGAAAATTTTGAAATACTTAGAAATAAAAACAAACAAAATCCATAGCACATGTCTAAAAAAGTCTCAAAAATTTTAAAAGACATAATTGAAAATGAAAATACAACATATTAAAACATGTAGGATGCAATTCAATCAGTGCTGAGAGAAAATCTTATAGTAATAATATTTATTTTAAGAAAAAGAAAAAGTGTCAAATCAATCATCTAATGTCCCACCTTTAATGAGTAGAAAAGGAAGGGCTATTTCATGGTTATTTTAACCCAGAGGGAAAAAAAATGAAAGGAAATAATATAGATGAAATCCAAAAATCAATGGAAAGAAAAGGGACTCAATAGAGAAAATCAATGAAACTGAAATCTTTGATTCAATAAATTAATGAAATTCTAATAATACTGACAAAAATAAATATAGAAGAAACAAGTCACCAGTATTAAGAATAAAAGGAGTTATCACTACAGATCCTGCAAATACTATAAGGATAATAAATGAAGAATTTTTAAATCACATTCATAAATTTGACAACTTAGAAAAAAAGTGGACCAATACCTTAAAACCAAAAACTGCAAAAACTCAGCAAAGATGAAATAGATAATCTGAATGAACCTACAACCTATAAAAAATTAAAATTTTTCATTTAAAATCTTCTCAATAAAAGAAATCTCCAGGCTCTAAATCGTTTAAAGAATCTGTCAAACATTTAAGGAATAATTAATATTAATTTTTTGAAATCTTTTTCAGACAAGAGAAGATTAGGGAACATTTTGTGAAGCAAATATTATCCTGATATTAAATCCAAACAAAGGTAAAATAAAAAGAAAAAATACAGATAAAAGTTATCTCATGAAGTTAGATATCCTAGATTCAATGAAACATAAAAAATTGAATCTAACAATATACAAAAAGAATTGCACAGCATGATTAACTAGGATTTTCTTCAGGTAGGTAAAATTGGTTTAACACTTGAAAATCAATCAACATTTTTTTCCATGTCAACAGTCTTCAGAAAAAAATTATATTATTTGGTGTAGAAAAAGCATTTGACAATACTCAATATATATTAGTGATAAAAACACTTAGAAAATTAGGTATGATTGAAAACTACTTCAATTTCTTCAATTTCATAAAGAACATCTACAAAATCCCTGTAACTACATTATCTTTCATGTGAAATACCAAATTATTTACTTCAAAGATTGACAACCAATCAAGATGTACCATCTCTATATTCTTTTTCAACATAGTACTGAAAGTCTTACCCACTGCAACAAGGCAAAACAAACAAAGAAAAAAATAAAAACAATTAAAAATTCACATTTATATTTGAAAGGAAAAAATACAACTGTTCCTTTTTGCAGAAGACATGGGAATATACAAAAGAACAAGCTCCTAAAACTAATAACAGAGTTCAATAAGGTTGTAGCAAACATCAACCCATAAAAATAAACTGCATTTCTATATACTAAAACTGAACATGTAGAAACCAAAATGAAATATATAGGACCACTTACAATTGCTTGAAAGAAATAAAATATATAGAAATAGACCTAATAAACATGTACAGGAGATATATTTATATATGCATATATATATATATATCCTGAATATATGCATATATATATATACATATATATACATATATATATATACACACATATATATACACATTCAGGATAGATATATATATTTTAACCCAAAGGGAAAAAAATGAAAGGAAATAATATAGATGAGACCCAAAAATCAATTAAATGAATAAAAGGGAGACAATAGAGAAAGTTGAGTACTCAAAATTTTAAAATGCTAATTTAAAAACTCAAAGAAGACCTAAATAAATGAAAAGACTTACTCTGTTCCTAGACAGGAAGACACAAAGATTCACAGTAAAGATGTCAAATCTCTGCAAATTAATCTATAGGTTTAATGTAATTTCTATCAAAATTCCAACCAGGTTTTTGTACATATACAAAAGTTTTTCTAACCATTATGAAATATACAGATTTTAGAATTATACAACCTGGACAAAGAATAATAAAAGAAGAAACCCCTCCACTCTGTATTAATGCTTATTACACAGCTACATTAATCAAGACAGGGCAATATTGGCAAAGATATAAATACATAAGTCAATAAAAAGGAATAGAGAACCCAGACGTAGACTCAAATATGCCCAACTAAATTTTGACAAAACAAGACACAAAAAAAAATTTGATGCAGGAAGGATAGGTTTTTTTTACAAATCATTCTGCAGTATTTGGATGTCCATAGGCCAAAAGAATGAATGTATACTCAAATGTCATACTTTACACAAAAACTGACTCAAAATTTGCTATGAACTTAGAGGCAAAACATTAAGCCATAAAACTTAAAAAAAAAAGAGTATCATAATATTGTATTATGGTATTGATAGTGTGCACAGATGTAATATTTATGACAACAGTAGCAAATATCCCTGCAAGAAAGTAATTTATTTAAGATCCACAGACATTTTTTGTAGATTCCATATGTGAGATTATACAGCATTTGTCTTTTTGTGTCTGGTTTTTTCAATTTTATATACTATCCTCCAGATTCATCTATTTTGTTGCAGGTGACAAGCTTTCTTTCTTTCTATGGCTGAATACTATTTCATTTTGTTCTATTCCAATAATATTCTACATTTTCTTCATACAAGACCTGCACATTTTACTCTAAAACCACTCTTTATATGTAGTGAATACATAGTATTTATTCCAAAAATAAGCTATTTTCTTAAAAATGAGGCATGTTAAGAAGAGATCATTTGAAATTACTGCACTTTTCATAAACATTGGTGCTACCAATAATATATAGAAAAAATGATCATTATTTCTACATTATTCCATCTATTTTCTCTTTTATAATTTTAATCTACATTCTTAAAGTAGTACTAGTTCAAAGAATGGTGAATACTGTAATAAAATGAATTTCAGTAATTGTAAATTTCGTAGGCAAGGAAACTGTTCAGGAATCCTTCCTGGGCAATGACAAGAATTTTTCTAATACGGAATGCGTCCTGGTTGAAGTTGAGTGAGGTTATGGTTAGAAAATTAAGAAAGATCCATCAGAAAAGATTTCCCATTAGGGGCATTTATTGTGAAAGAGTAGATACTGAAAATATCCCCAAATATGAAATAATGTGTGTGTGCATGCGTGCATGTGCGTGTGTGTGTGTGTGTGTGTGTGTGTGTGTATACATATATATCTTTAATTATGGATATTTTTATAACATATGGCATGATTTACAATATGCAAAAAAAGACACCCTTTATATTTCACAATTATTTTAGTTTATCATACATTTCATAATGTATAGACATCTTGTATAATATAGGCATATGTGTGTATTATAACATATGCTGCTGTACTGTTAATCTCCTTTGTTTCAACAAGTCTCTTTTTTACATTGAAGGTAGCACTGGTAGATTTGTGCTACATATGCAGAATTTTGTAATTTGATGTTGCAAAGCTACAACTTTCTGTTTACCATAATCACCTACCTTCAGCTAAGTTTCTGTATCCTTTGCTAAATAGCTTGTAAACTAATAATAGTTACTGAATAACTTAGAGCAAATGTTAATAAATTTCCTTGAAGTGTCCATTTCTTTTTCTGCTGTTGTTTTTAAAGTTTTAAGTAAGTTTATTTTTTTTAATTTTATGTCAGTTGTGTAGATAGGTATTGAACTATTGTTTTTTAGCACAAGGAGAATAGTTAAGTACAGTCCCTACTTCTCTTACTTACAATATGCAAGTGACTATTAAAATACTGGCTCATACAATACAAATGAGCTTTATGGATCAGATATATTATCTCTTTCTGTACTTTCAGATATGTTCTTAATTATTCAAATGGTCTGTATTATTTCATAGCTTTCCTCTACAGTATCATTTAAAATAATTTTATATTCATTAGATTGAAATAATCTATTCCAAATAATATTAACGAATGCATTTTATTGAGAAATAGATATTCCCATCCACGCTGGTAGAAATGCTCATTTCTGGAGAACAATTTGACAATAAAATAGTAAAATCTTATCATGTGCACATTGAACTGATGAATGCTTCTATGTGGGATGAATTCAAAATATACAGTTGTAATTGCTCTCAGTTTTAGTCTGAAGAACATTTATTGCCCAGTTTTATATTATGCCCTAATAGTTATATTGATGTAAATAACCAAAAACATGTGCTTGAATATGGTACCTCTTTAAAATGGAGTGTTGTGGAATAATTACAAGTAATATCACAGAAAAGTCTGCCATGACAAGAAGAATATTCCTAATAACCATGTAATTGCAAAAGTAAATTTAATGTACCTGTTGTATATAGAGAGATAAAGAAGTAAATACTAAAAGCATATTTTCCAAACATTGGTAGTGGTTATGTCTAAGGTGGTTTTTTATTTTATTTTTTACTTTTCCAAATTATCCCAGAGAATATACATAACTTTTAATTAAAATAGCAAGGCTGGGTGTGGTGGTCCACACCTGTAATCCCAGCACTTTGGGAGGCCAAGGCTAGCATATCACAGGGTCAAGTGTTCCAGACCAGCCTGGCCAATGTGGTAAAACCTTGTCTCTGTTAAAAATACAAAAATTAATTGGGCTTGATGGCAGGCACCTATAATCCCAGCTCCTCAGGAGGCAAAAGAATTGCTTGAACCCAAGAGGCAGAGGTTGCAGTGAGTCAAGACTGCACCATTGCACTCTAGCCTGGGCAACAGAGCAAGACTCTGTCTCAAAAAAAAAAAAAAAAAAGGAAAAGAAGAAAAAGAAAAAAAATAGCAGTACTTTATGGAAAGAATAGATTTTACAAGTAGGAACTGTATTGTGAAATATCTGAAATGATTAATGTGCTATTTTAACTTATTACTTTAAGTATGCATAGAGTGTCTGCTTTGTACTGGGCATCACGCTAAGTTAAGAATTGATAGTGTTAAGATAGAACTAAGTTCAGAAAGAGAATAAGTACAGCAATAACAATACAATTAAGTTAGTGTTATCAAATATGTTTGAATAGAATTCAAATAAAATGCAGAAAAAGCTTAACTAATTTGAATATTTCTTTTTATTACACTAATTAGTCTTGGATTTGATGACTTTATTGTTCATACATGACAAATTTTTAAAAGAATTCGTTATCCAGAGTCTTTGAATGATTTAGTCTTTCCTAAATTAACCCTAAACATTTATAATCCATTTCTTCACACACAGTTGTAAAAGTGATACACATTTCATAACTTTTTTTTCATCTACCTCCTGGTATAGTTGCATTGTTTTTAGTTCTCCTTTCTGGAGGATTAATTTAAACATTGTTTTGGCAATAAGTTGGTACATATATCTGTGTGTGTGTGTGTGTGTGTGTGTGTGTGTGTGTGTGTGTATATATATATATATATATATTTTTTTTTTAGATAGAATCTCACTGTGTCTCCAGGTTGGAGTGCAGTGGTGCAGTCTTGGCTCACTGCAACCTCCACTTTCCAGGTTCAAGGGATTCTCCTGCCTCAGCCTCCTGAGTAGCTGAAACTACAGGTGCACACCACAATGCCTGGCTAATTTTTTGAATTTTTAGTAGAGATGGGGTTTAACCATGTTGGCCAGGATGGTCTCAATTTCTTGACCTTGTAATCTGCCCACCTCAGCCTCCCAAAGTGTTGGGATTACAGGCATGAGCCACTGCACCCAACCTGGATGACCTTTTGATGGTCACTTGGTTTTCTTTGCTTCCTTCTAAATTGCTCAGATAAGAAGTTTTTGTCTCTGGGACCTGTTCAATCACCAGGTGGTTTTGCTCTCCTCAGCTTCCTTACCTCCCAAGTTCCTGTTTTCTCACACACAGTCACATTTCTTCCCTGCTATATGAACTCTTATTTGGTCAGGGAGATAGATTTGAGATTGAGCTCTTATCTCCTCAGCTGCAGCACTGGATTAAAGCCTTCTTCTTCCTTGGTGACACTCATCATCACAGTCATTGGCTTTCTGTTCTCCAAGCAGCAGGACCTGGACCAAACCTATGGTATTTTGGTATAACACTATTACACTGTCTATTCCATTACCATGCTTTTTTAATTATAGAAGCTTTATAATGTGTTTGAATGGCTGGCAGGGCTTAGTCATTCTTTGTAGTTTTATCTTTTTCCGTAATATCTTGGCAATTCTTGCATGTATTCTCCCCTTATATAAACTGTGTCAACAGTGCTAACAATATAAAATAGTTTATTTTATTTTATTGAAATTTCATCGAAATTATAAATTGATTTGAAACTGAAATCTCCATTATATGTCACTTTGCATATGAACCTACCTAAGATTTTTGATTTCTTAAAATATAATTTTGTGTCTTCAGAATTTGCAGTATTTTTAAATTTCTTAGAGAGGTTTGACATTTTCCTTGTTAACTTTGATTCTAAGTAGTTAGTGTTCTTTGTTGCTATAAATAGGATTTTATGTATCACTATGTTCTGAGGACTGAGGTCTGATTTTTTGTCTTGCCCAAATTTCTCTCAATGATTTTATTTAAACCTATATATATTTTGACTTACTTTCCAATATGTCTGCGGCATAACAAGAAGAAAATCAAAATGTTTTACTCCAAAATGTATTTCCTTGCGGTACCTTGAAATTGCCCTGCAAAGTCTCTTGTGGGAAAAATGCACATTCTGTAAAGAATCTCCTTTCCCCTTTGTTTCCTTTCTTTTTTTTTTCCCAGATCCAGGGGATAATGAACTAAAATCCAGGCATTCTTTTACACCTGATAAAAAACATTTTACAACATGCTCTCTCTGAAGTCCACTATCTGAGAGCTTCCTCTGTACAATACAACTTGCTGTCCACAATCCTTTATCTGTAACCTGAACATTTCCTTTCTATTGATCCCAGGGTTCAGATAAATTCAACCAATTATCAATCAGAAAATGTTTAAATTTACTTGCAGCCTGAAAGCCCCAATTTCAAGTTGTCCCGCCTTTCTGAACCAGATGATTATATTTCTTAAACGTGTTTGCTTGATGACTCATGCCTTCCTAAAATATATAAAACCAAACTCTACCCCAACCACTTTGGGCACATGTTCTCAGAACCTCATGAAGGCTGTGTCACGGGCCATGGTCACTCATATTTGACTCAAAATAAATCTCTTCAAGTATTTTATGGAGTTTGGCTCTTTGTCAACAGTTCTTTGTTCTTTATTTGTATATATTAAGGCTGCTAATTTTTTATGCTAATTTCATATCCGGCTTCACTGAATACTTTTATTGTTTGAGTTAGTTATATCATCAGTTTTCTAGAGTTTTCCAGGTATACTATTGATGCAGCCTCATTGTCTGGGGTGACACCTGACTTTCCTCTCATGGCCATGGAGATCAAGGACACAGACACACAAACAGTGAGGTTAAGAGCAGAAATTTAATAAGCAAAAGAAAGAGAATAGCTCTTTGCTACAGAAAGGGGTTCTGGAAAAATGGGTTGCTGATCCGTAGCAAAATGTAGGGAGTCTTTAGATAAGTTGATGGGAAGGTTGTGTCTGATCTACGTAGGGCATGAAAAACTGCTTAGGATCAGTTGTGCCATTTGCATAGGGTGTGAATCTCTCTGGTAGCCCCCACCCCAGTCTTTTATTATTCAGGTGGCATTTCAGCTACCCCATGTTTCCCATTTCTTTATTACTGTATGTATGTGAACAAAAAGGGAAGATGGGGCCAGGCACAGTGGCTCACACCTGTAGTCCCAGACCCTGAGAGGCCAAGGCAGGTGGATCACTTGAGGTCAGGAGTTTGAGACCAACCTGGCCAACATGGTGAAACCCTGTCCCTACCAAAATACAAAAATTATCCTGGCATGGTAGCACATGCCTATAATTCCAGCTAATTGGGAGGCTGAGACAGGAGAATCACTTTAACCTGGGAGATGGAGGCTGCAATGAGCCAAGATTGCACCACTGCACTCCAGCTTGGGCAACAGAGTGAGACTCCAT
>NW_016107415.1:673556-720812 GCF_001604975.1 Cebus imitator
AAGGAGAAGAAAGAAAAAAAAGAAAACAAAAAAAAAAGAAAACAAACAAGAGAAGATGAAGCTTCTATGATGGACATGCCTGGGCACAGCTGCCAGCATTCTCCTATGAAAGTTTCCAACTTCCTTATTTATGTTTACAACTTGATTTTTCAGGCTGCTTTTTGTTAGAAGAAAAATAATAATTTCTTGGTTGTTTTTTGTTAGAAGGGAAGTTCTGCTGAGGACTCCTTTGCCCTCACTGCCTGCCTAAATAATTTATTTCTACCTCCTTTATCACTATTATATCTTCTGCAATTAGGAAGAAGTTTGTTTCTCCTTTACTCATTCTTTTGTATCTAATTAATTTCTGTTTTTGAGTTACACTGGCAAATACTTATAGCACAATATTGAATAGTGGCAGAAATAGTGAACATCCTGGCTGTTTTCCTATTTTTTTTATCAAAAATGCCTCTAGTGTTTCCTCATAAAATAAGACAATTGCTTTAGGACAAAGGTAAATGTATTTTCATCATGTTAAGAATGTAACTTTTAATTCCTGTTTAATGAATGTTTTTATTAAGAATAGGTGTTGAATTTTGTTATAAGCTTTTCAGCATGTAGAAAAATAATCATATTTTCCCTTAGGTATATTCATATTGTGGTTGTTATTGGATTTCCTAAAACCAAAGCAGCACTTCATTCCTGATATAAATCTCACTTGGTTATCATATATTCATTTCTTAACGTGGTGTCCGATTCTGTTCCTAATATTTTCTTTAGAATTTCTCTGTCAATATTTATTAGTGAAATTGGTCTGAAGTTTTCTTCTTTGAATTGTATTTATCCTTGAATCACAAGAATAATTAGAAAGATTTCTTTGATTTTGAAGAGTCCGAAATGAACAGTAAGACATTAGGACTATCTATCTGGTATTTGAAGAACTGATTGAATTATACTCTATAATATCTGGACCTGGTTCATTTTAGGGAAGGGTAGTACTTAGTATCTTTACATACTCTATGAAAATGTGTATATTTAAGCTTTTAAACTCTAATACTGTCAATTTGGCAACCTGAATTTTCTGCAGAAATTGTCAATTTTATTTAGGTTCTCAAATATATTTGCATGAAAGTCTACAAATTAATTTCTTTATGATTTCTTCTTTTTAATTATTTTTTCCTCTTGTTATATTTACTGCGTATATTTTTATTTCTCCTTTTTCTCCTGATAAAGTTAGGTATTGGCTCGTACAGGACATTTTCTTAACTGACTTATAATAATTTTCTTAACTAAACCAGGGATTGAATTCATTAGATCTTTTATTTTAAATTCTCTGCTGGAAGCATTCCCTTCAAAAACCTGCAGAATACAAGGATGTCCTCTTTCATCAATCCTCTTCAAAATAGTATTAGAAGTTCTGGCCAGGGCAGTCAGGCAAGAGAAAGAAATAAAGGGTATTCAAATAAAAAGAGAGGAGGTGAAATTGTCTCTGTCTGCAGATAACATGATTGTATATTTAGAAAACCCCATCGTCTCAGCCCCAAATCTCCGTAAGCTAATAAGCAATTTCAGCAAAGTTTCAGGATACAATATCAATATGCAAAAATCACAAGCATTTGTGTACACCAATAATACACAAACAGAAAGCCAAATCATGACTGAACTCCCATTCACAATTGCTACAAAGAGAATAAAATACCTAGGAATACAACATATAAGTGATTTGAAAGACCTCTTCAAGAATAACTACAAACCACCACTCAAGGAAAAAGAGAAGACACAAACAAATAGAAAAACATTCCATGCTCATGGATAGGAAGAATCAATGTCTTGAACATGGCCATACTGCCAAAGTCATTTATAGATTCATTGCTTTCCACATCAAGCTACCATTGACTTTCTTCACAGAATTGGAAAAAAACTACTTTCAGTTTCATACGATATCAAAAAAGAGCCTGTATAGCCAAGAAAATCCTTAGCAAAAAGAACAAAGCTGGAGGCATCACACTACCTGACTGACTATACTACAAGGCTAAAATAACCAAAACAGCAAGCTACTGCTACTAAAACACAGATATAGACTAATGGAACAGAATAGAGTCCTCAGAAATAACACCACACTTCTACAACCATCTGATATTTCACAAACCTGACAAAAACAAGCAATGGGGAAAGGATTCCCTATTTAATGAATAGTGTTGGGAAAACTGGGTAGCCATATGCAGAAAACTGAAACTGGACCCCTTCCTTACACCTATACCAAAATTAACTCAAGATGGATTAAAGACTTAAATGTAAGACCTAAAAACATAAAAACCCTAGAAGAAAACCTAGGCAGTACTATTCAGGACATAGGCATGGGCAATGACTAAAACACCAAAAGCAATGACAACAAAAGCCAAAAATGACAAATGGGCACTAATTAAACTAAAGAGCTTCTGCACAACAGAAGGACTAATAACCAGAATCAACAAAGAACTTAAACCAATTTACAGGAAAAAAAACAACAACCCCATGAAAAAGTGGGCAAGTAATATGAACAGGCGCTTCTCAAACATTTATTTAGCCAACAAACATATGAAAAAAGGCTGATCATCACTGGTCATTAGAGAAATGCAAATCAAAAACTCACTGAGATACCATCTCATTCCAGTTACAATGAGTTAGAATGGCGATCATTAAAAAGTCAGGAAACAACAGATGCTGGAGAGGATGTAGAGAAATAGGAATGCTTTTACACTGTTGGTGGGAGTGTAAATTTTTTCAACCATTGTGGAAGACAGTGTAGCTATTCCTCAAAGATCTAGAACCAGAAATATCATTTGACCCAGCCATCCCATTACTGGGCATATACCCAAAGGATTATAAATCATTCTACTATAAAGACATACACATGTATGTTTATTGCAGCACTATTCACAATAGCAAAGACTTGGAAACAACCCAAATGCCCATCAATGATAGACTGGATAAAGAAAATATGGCACATATACACCATGGAATACTATGCAGCTATAAAAAGGAAGAGTTTATGTCCTTTGCAGGGACATGGATGAAGCTGGAAACCATTATTCTAGGCAAACTAACACAGAAACAGAAAACCAAACACTGCATGTTTTCATTCATAAGTGGGAGCTGAACAATGAGAAAACATGGACACAGGGAGGGGAACATCACACACTGGGGCCTGCCAGGGGTTGGGGGACAAGGAGAGAAATAGCATTAGAAGAAATATTTAATGTAGATAATGAGTTGATGGGGGCAACAAACCACCATGTCACATGTATACCTATGTAACAAATCTGTAAGTTGTGCCCATGTATTCCAGAACTTAAAGTATAATAAAAAATAAATAATCTGCCCCTTTAATATCTGCTTCTTTGTTATTTCTTTGTGTGTGTGTGTGTGTGTGTGTGTGTGTGTGTGTGTGTGCGCTCTGTTTGTGTTAATTTCTTGTTATAGTCTGGTGTTCAGAACAGGGAATATAATTATTTTAATTTTATTCATTTTTTGTTCAATGAATTTTATCACAAATTCTTTCCATGCATTTTACAAATTTAGTTATGTAATTTTAAAAATTTTCTTATATTTGTGTAATTTCAGTTTGTATTCCCTTTCTCAACTAGAAGTTGGCTTTAAAAAGTGTGGGATTTATTTTCTTACACATAAATAAAATAAATTTATTTTCTAATAAAACGAGACTTTCTGGTTTTACTGTTGCTGCTATTTTTATTCAATTCTAGTTTTTGCATTGTTATCAGAAATTGCTGTAATATTTATTTTTACCTTATGAAACATACATTTTCTTTGTGATTTAATATATAAACAACAAGTTTTTGAGCATGCACTCTGAGTCATGCCTACAATCTAAGCACTTTGGGAAGCTTAAGCAGGAGTTTCACTTGAGGCCAGAAGTTCCAGAGCGGCCTTGGCAAAGGCCCACACAGGAAGACTCCATCTCTATAAAATATGTTTTAAAAAATAGGCCAGCATGGTAGTGTATAGATGTAGTCCCAGCTACTTGGGATTCTAAAGAGGGAGGATAACTTAAGACGAGGAATTCTCTGACAAAGGGCTGATATCCAGAATTTACAAAGAACTAAAACAGATTTACAAGAAAAAAAACAAACAAGCCTATTCAAAAGTGGGCAAAGGATATGAACAAATACTTTACAAAAGAAGACATACATGAGGCCAACAAACATATGAAAAAATGCTCATCATCACTGGTCATCAGAGAAATGCAAATCAAAACTACATTGAGATACCATCTCACGCCAGTTTGAATGATCATTAAAAAATCTAGGGACAACAGATGCTGGAGAAGATGTGGAGAAATAGGAACACTTTTACACTGTTGGTGGGAGTGGAAATTAGTTCAATAATTGTGGAAGACAGTGTGCCAATTCCTCAAGGACCTAGAAACAGAAATTCCATTTGACCCAGCAATCTCATTACTGGGTATATATCCAAAGGATTATAAATCGTTCTGCTATAAGGACATGTGCACACGAATTTTCGTTGCAGCACTGTTTACAAAAGCAAAGACCTGGAACCAACCCAAATGCCCATCGACGATAGACTGGATAGGGAAAATGTGGCACATATACACCATGGAATATTATGCAGTCATCAAAAAAGATGAGTTTGTGTCCTTTGTAGGGACATGGATGAACCTGGACACCATCATTCTCAGCAAACTGACAGAAGAGCAGAAGATTAAACACCGCATGTTCTCACTCATAGGCGGGTGTTGAACAATGAGAACACATGGACACAGGGAGGGGAGCACTACACACTAGGGTCAGTTGGGGGGAAATAGGGGAGGGGTGGTAGAGGGTGGGGAGTTGGGGAGAGATAGCAAGGGGAGAGATGCCAGATGCAGGTGATGGGGAGGAAGGCAGCAAATCACACTGCCACGTGTGTACCTATGCAATAATCCTGCAGGTTCTTCACATGTACCCCAAAACCTAAAATGCAATAAAATAAATAAATTTAAAAAAAAAGATCAGGAATTCACAGTTAGTGAGCTATGATTGTACCAGTGCACTCCAGTCTGAATGACAGAATGAGACTCTGTCTCTAAGAAAAGATAAAAAGGAAAAAAAAAATGGGGTTTTTTTTTTTCAGTGCCTTTTTTCTTTTTTTAAGTGCTACCTTGTTTGGGTGTTTTGAAAAGTATGATAGTGTAAAATTTTTGGCAATGTTAGTTATTTGATCTTCTTGCCTTAAGCTCTTATAATCTTATTCTCATCTTTGAAATCTAATAGTTTTACTATGATATTTCTTGGAGTTCCTCACTCTTGGTGTCAACGTAAAATAATGAGAAGAGTCAGAATGTAATTTTTGAAAGTTTACTCATGTGCAAATTGCAAAGATGGACCACCTGGAAATACGAAATCTAAAGGAATGGAGTCAGAGTTCCAAAGTAAAGAAGATTTCATTTAATAGGCAGAGACAAGGTATTTTCAGCAGGATTACAATATTATTCATAAAAGGTTGACACATAGTTATAGCTATTTGATTGGTTGGTTATAGGCAGTGTTTTTTTTTTTTTTTCTGGAAAGGGTACATTTAACAATTTTTCTTAGTTGTAGGTTTTCTGTCATCTGATCTAAGCAAAGCAGGATAACAAAGGGCAATTAACATATATAAAAAGGGCCATTAATTTAAAAGGCAGGTTTTTGCCCCTGACATCATTTGCTTCTTTCTAGTCATTGCCCAGAAATGAGAAAGGTAGTTAATCAATAATCTGAGAACAGAAGTTGGTACTATATGTGACTGAAATTACAGTTACTACTCTTTCAAGGCTCACAGAGTTTTAAGGGGGTTAGAACAGCTTTTAAATTGTATTATTCTCACACTAGCAATTTTTCCAAATATCCAGTGAGTGCCTTCATTTTGTACATATCAACATTTTTCTATTTCTGATATATGTCTTGGAATATAGTTTTAAATATTAGCTCTGTTCCATTGTTTTCTTTGTCAAAAATTCCCATAAGATAGATATTATCTCTTTACTATGTCTTCTTTTTCACTATTTTCTCTACTGATCCATTTTTCTTCTTTCTTTATGTTACCTTTTATTCTTGGTTTGCTTAACGGCCTTCTATTATGACCATTTTTGAGTTTTAATTTAGTTACATTCTCCCCTGGGAAGCTTGTAAGTTATTCTTTCAAATCTGAGATTATTTTGTCCTTTTTCTTTGGTTTTATTCCTGAGTTCAGTCAGCTCTTTTATATTTTTCCTGGTGTGTGTGTGTGTCTGTGTGTGTGTGTGTGTGTGTGTGTGTGTGTGTTGGAATTTCTCTTTGAAAGTCATTTCCCATATTCTAAAACATTTTTGAATATATGTGATTATTTAAAATACAGATTATAGTTTTCTTCTGTTTTGTGATTATTTTTTCTTACTTTAACTTATTTTCCTGCTTTTCTGCAAAAGTTCTCTTTAGATTTGACTTTGGTTTTGTTAATTTTTAATATAATGACATGTTTAAATAATCACTGCAACTCTTCTCAGTCTAGCAAAGTCCATGTACTTTAGTCCACATACTTTCAGGTTTATTTGATGTTTTTGTATAGTAAGGAAGAAGTTGTGGATCCTCTAACGCTGTTGCCGTGGCTTCCAGTGGCCTAAATCCCTGTCTTCTTTTCTTCATCATCCACTTTCCTCTTGCCTTTTTGATTTCCTCCAGAATATATGGATTGAAGCTGTCCTCCTAAATTGGGCTTGCCTTTTTAAATCAGCTTGCTTGTGATTAAATCTAGTATACCTGGTTACTGTTTTAAGGATTTTCTTATTTAACATGTACTGCTGGGTGCTGTACCTCACACTCAGGACTCTTCTCTAATGTTCCAGTTTTCTGTCCTCAGTTTTTCTTGTTCTGAAACTTGTTTGTGACTGGTGAGGGCAATTGAAAGCATACAATTGTATGCTTGTATTTATTGTTTCTTTTTTCTTTTTCTTCATAGTTTTTTGTTTGTTTGATATGCATTGTTTTCAGATAATGCCAAGGGTATGGTATCACATGAAATTTTGCCATGTTTTTACCTCATATTAGGGCGTTACTATTTTTTTGGCTTATATTCTCTTAAAGTCACTCAAACAATTACATGCTTAATTGTTCTTCACTCAACAACTTTTACTAGAAGGTCAGAGTTTAAATGATAATTGAGAATTAAAATAATTCTCATAAGTTTTAATACTGAGCAGCACAAAGCTATTTCTTTGTATTGTATATAAGAGCAAACCATCTCAAAATGCTATTTACTTATACATTCAAGTCAAAGTATAATGAAATTCTTTAGAAAATGTCTTACAGTCTGACACTGCTCTTCCTTTTTTATCCCTCAGAAGTGATATAAACAAAGGTGCCAAAATTATTTTAAAAATTATAATTTAGTGTTGTGAAATAGTAAAGTATTTTGTAGAAACTTTGAACTTCTTGTCAAGAAGATATTTAAGGGAAGAAAATAGATTATGCAGTTTTTCTTTGAAGGGTTTCCCAGGAAACAAGTCATAAGGTAAATTTCTAAATTAACACTTTATTAGAAGGTACAATTCTGGGGAGACAGACTGAGGGAAAAACAAAAGTAATGAAAGCTTGGGGAAAGTGAAGAAGGAAAATACATGGAAGGAAATGCACTACAGATGCATCTTCTATCTCAGATGAATGGTACGGTCTACTAAACAGTAACACTCTCATTATTATACTGAGTCATATCAGCAAAGGCCATTATGACCTTGGGAATGACCTCTAACCCAGAACCAAAGCAAGCATCATAGACCCGGAAGTCAGGTAAGGCTTAGTTCATCTGGGGTAATATGTAATGGAGACCTGAGAGTCAACTTGATTGGATTGAAGGATGCAAAGTATTGTTTCTGGGTGTGTCTGTGAGGTTGTCACCAAAGGAGATTAACATTTGAATCAGTGGACTGGTAGAGGCAGACCCACCCTCAACCTGGGTGAGCACAATTTAACCAGATGCTGGTGCAGCTGGGGAACAGCAGGCAGGAGAACATGGAAGGACTCGACTTGCTGAGTCTTCCAGGCTTCATCTTTCTTCCCATGCTGGATGCTTCCTGTACTTGAACATCAGACTCTATAGTCTTCAGCCTTGGGACTCTTGGACTTACACCACTGGTTTGCCAGGGGTTCTTGGGCCTTTGGCCACAGACTAAAGGCTGCACTGTCAGCTTCCCTACTTTTGAGGTTTTGGGACTCCAACTCATCCACCCCTGGCTTCCTTGCTCCTTAACTTGCAGACGGCCTATTGTGGGACTTTACCTTATGATTGTGTGAGTCAATTCTCCTTAATAAACTCACTTTCATATATGCATATATCCTATTAGTTCTGTAGCTCGAGCCCCCTGACTAATACAAACAGAAACCTTCATAAGTACTATTCTTACCTCCTCTTAGACATGGAAGTTTTTTTCCTGTATCACAATAAGCTTTGTAGCTGAGTCTTAAGGGAATGGTGATGCCAGCACTCCATTAGCCACCCCAAGTAGTTTGTCAGTTGGCTGCATGTTCCTCAAGTCTACTGTCCCTGAGTGGATATATGTATATATGAAAGTGAGTTTATTAAGGAGAATTGACTCACACAATCATAAGGTAAAGTCCCACAATAGGCCGTCTGCAAGTTAAGGAGCAAGGAAGCCAGGGGTGGATGAGTCGGAGTCCCAAAAGCTCAAAAGTAGGGAAGCTGACAGTGCAGCCTTTAGTCTATGGCCAAAGGCCCGAGAGCCCCTGACAAACCAGTAGTGTAAGTCCAAGAGTCCCAAGGCTGAAGAACTTAGAGCCTAATGTTTGAGTGCAGGAAGTATCCAGCATGGGAGAAAGATGAAGGCCGGAAGACTCAGCAAGTCTAGTCCTTCCATGTTCTTCCGCCTGCTTTCTCCCAGATGCACTAGCACCTGATTAGATGGTGCCCACTCATATTGAGGGTGGGTCTGCCTCTCCCAGCCCACTAACTCATAAGTTTAAAAAAAAAAAAAAAGTTCTCAAATTACCCTTTGAATCCCTGTATTCCTGAATTTCCATTCATTTTTTTCTCAAAAATTTGGCCCTGGTTTCAAAAGCACTGTTAATATTAATAGAAATAAATAATAGTGACTTAAGGAGTGATCTTTTTAATCATGATTGCTTTCCTCTTCAATTTGAAACACTACTACCTTTGAAACATCTCAACATTTTTCTTCAAGTCCCATTCAAAATCCTCTTCTCTATTTACATAGTGAAGTGTTTGTACTAAGCACATATCTTTTAATCCCCTTCAAGATTCTCATTGAAAATAGCACGGAAATATACGAATGGAAGAAAAGAAACAATCAAAGAAACAAACAAATCACTGCAAGAGCAACTGAAAAGTGAACACTTATCATATGAAATAATAATTTTGCTGAAAAGCTTATTTAAGAAAACTTATAGAACCGCACCATAAAATTATTTCTATTTTTAGATGCCTTTGCTCTGCCTCTAGAAAAGTTTCCTGAGTGGAGATGAAAAGATGGGGGAATGGGAAATTCGAAAACCTAAACCTCCTAACTTTCCTGAGATATAACTTGCTCTAACTAATCCAGCCTTAGAAATAATGACTGCCATCCAGGTTTTATCTTCAAATTCTATCCTAATACACACACCAGATTGCATATTTGTTTGTTTGTTTTTTATAATCTAAAACTTTACCTACAGAATTGTAGTTGTAACTAAAATTAGTCTTTAACTTAGTGGATCTGATATGATTTGCCTCTCAGATCCATCATCTCATTGCGTGTACTTATGCCAACCTGTCGAAATATACCATTTACTTATTCTTATCCTGTTGAGACAGGTAGTAATGAATCTAAGACACACATACAGAAAGAGGCAGAGATAAAAAGGGAAAAATGTCTGTTCTGAAGGCCCACAGCAGAGCTGATCTAAATTGCCAATCCACAGAAATTTTCAGTTGAGAAACTTAGCCAAACCATTGTTACACACTAGGAAAATGGGAGGAAACATTGTATTGAAGAGTCAACTTGATAATAAAAAAAAATGCAAGAACATGAAGGCTAATACATTTCAGAATCCAGCTTTTGACTCACCAAATCACTTTCTTAGCCTTAACATGCTTTTCTTAAAGCTAGAGTGAGTTGGAAACCGCCTACTTGTTTTTTATATTAACAAATATTGTCAACATTAGAAAACAAGATAAAAATACACTGGATAATGTGATCAGGATTGAATTGCTAAGTTTTTCCAAGTGATATAGTTCCAATATCTTCATCTTCTCTATAGAAACCTTTTATAGCTGTTGATTCATTACCCCTCAAATTACAATTAAGATTATTGCAACTTGAGGCCCTCCCCATTTTGACCCCCAAAACCTTTAATTTTACTGGTTCCGAATCTTATGTTGATTTAAAATTACTGTACAAAGTGAAACTTCTTAAAATTTAATTGTCTTTTCATTTATTTAACTTTTCCAGACTGAAAATGTACTTTTTACATCATTTCCTCATACATATCTTTACACCTCTTCAGGGTTTAAATGATACTTGTTTCCTGAAGCCCAGGAATTTTTCATCCTGTCCTTGCTCTGCATATTGATTACTTATAAGCCTTACCTTGGTGGTAATCATTTTTAGGTTATATCTCCCATAGTATATTTAAAGTGAGAAGACTGAGGTGCTCATCCAGTTATCAGCTCAGTTAGAATTGGTTCAGGAATTTGAATAGTTCTTAAAACTATGAGGCATAGATTTACTCAACTGAATGGAGCTAGAGAAAGCAAAGCTGGAGCTGACCATCCCCTCATGCTATCAGGGTTCCTTTTGCATAAGGGGCCTGTTATAAACATTTTTTCAGTACATGTTAAACAATCTTCATTTAAAAAACACAAGCTATTAGGAAAAAGAAAAGAAATCATTTAAATTTTGAACTTAACAGACCCAATGGTATCTGTCTCTTTACACTGTTATAAAAAGATTTCTAAAACTGCAAATCCTTTCCCCTATAGGAAACTGCAGCCACTAAGACTATTTTACTTTATGTTTTATTGTAAAATAGAATTAGGTTTTCTAAGAGAGATCATTTTCAAAATTCCTCCTTAAAAACTTTTTCGTTTGTCAGTAGGTAATCCGCCCCCCAGCCCCCAAAAGATTTACGTATTTTTCCTGTGTATCTATCTTTTTTAGCCCCTCCCCAAAACCAACCTCCTATGATTGGATATTAATGCCAAGTCATGCAGTGGAGTAAACAGACCATTAGCATTAAAAAACACATACCTCTTTTTTATTGAAAAATCCTTTTTATGACAGAGAGAAACTAAAATTTGCATTTAAATGGAGACTATTCAAGTAAGATACTGCACAAGATTACTAGATTTTTTTAATACGTGATTTTTATAAGGTAGATAAATACTGCCACTATCAGATTTTTTTTGGAAAGAAGTCAAGAAGTAAAAGACTATAAACATTTATAATCTCTACATTCAGGAATTTTGATCTGTATTAAGTTCTCTATAAAAATAAGTCATTTTTCAATATTTAAAGTTTAAGATGAAACATTAGATGGCATGCTTAGGTTCTTCTTCATGCAAAATCAGTTAAATCCTTGATGTTACTATCCCATATTAAAATCATTTACTGTCAGTCACCTCGTGCGGTATACAATATCACGAATTTCTCTTTCAGTGACCCCTGTTACTCTACAGTATCTGGCACATAAAGTTTCTAGTACAAACTCTATTTTGGGTGAAATTATTATTAGCCAGCTAAAGTTAATTTAAAAATGCAGCCCATGATAGCAGTTATAAAACTTTACGGAGCTTATTAATTGCATGAGATATTGAAATCTAGAGATTCTGATTTTGATTTGGGTGGGACATTGAAAGAGTATTTCAGCCATGATGCATGTCTATATAAATATGCATGGTGAATAATAATGAATAATGCTAAAATAACAAATATGTTGTAAATCTCTGTGTTAACACAAAGGGTTAAGTGATTAAAGCCGGCTCATAGGAATGATAATTCTTACCTGACACCACACTTGATTAATAATTCACAGATTCAAACAAAAACCAAGCAAAATATATGTTCTGGAGGATCGGGCAATTATTAATCACAGTTCCCAAAAATCTTTTTTCTTACATTAGGACACTGCTTGTTATTGGATTAACAGATTAAGTTTCTGAATGATGTGTTCACAAAAACAAAGTTCACAAAAGAAGTTGTTTCAATTTCGGGGCTTAACAGTTTTATACTCTGTTAGTTGCATGACTGTAAAGTACGTGCACTTTCCAATTCTCCAGAGAGCTACGCTCTTTACATCTATAAATCCAGGATTATTTATAATCAGTAGTCTACAGAGGCAAAATATGTCCTCACACATTTACTTGGTGAAAATAAAAACTCTGTTTCTTACCATGAGCAAGTTGATAAGAGGTCTGGTGCAGGACATAAGCATGTCTATGAGAAAGTCTATAGGAGATCCCTGACTTCAATATTCTAAAGGAAGAGTCTAACCACCAAGAAGAAAATAACAATTTTGCTATTAAATTATTTTTTCCCACTTCTACTCCTAAACTATACATAAGAAAAATCTTTACTTCAGACAAAACATTGCCTTTCTGATATTGTCTCTTGGTAAACATTCAAACTATAATCAAGTCTTATTCCTTGAATAAATTCTTTCTCTTCTGATCAATGGATTACTCTGTAGTTAAGGTGTATTTTTAACTTTCTCTTTAAGGATGACCACCTGTTCTCTGTAGGAGTCCTGATTTTCTTAACTTTTTTTTTTTGTAAGTGCACAGTATAGTTGTATATGTTCAGGTAATGAGATATTTTGACACAGTTGTGCATGCATAATAATCATGTCAGGATAAATGGGGTACCCAATATCTCAAGCATTTACCCTTTTTATTACAAACAATCTAATTATATTTTCTATTTATGTTTAAATTTAGAACTGAATTCTAGTTGAGTGCAGTCACCCTGTTGTGCTAGCAAATGCTAGATCTTTATTATTTCTAACTATTTGAATAAAGTCTTACAAGGAAATTCATATTACAAACCTGACTTAGACATTATCTACATACAAGTGTTTTGCTTAAATGCTGTCACTAGTTAGTAGAAACTTGCATAAATATAGATTTGTAACTCTTTTATTGTACTTGAATACTGCTGTGGTTTGAATGTGTCCCCAATCCTCTTAATCGCCAATGCAACAGTGATAAGAGGTGGGACTTTAAAGAGGTGATTAGATCATGAGTGTTCTACCCTTATGAATTGAATAATGCCATTATTACCAGACAGAAGTGGATTAGTTATGGCAAAGTGTATTCCTGATAAAATAATGAATTTGGCCCATTCTTTTCTTCCTTTTGCCCCCTCTTGCACTTTGGTTTTCCAACATGGAATAACAAAGCAAGTTGGCCCTTACAAGATGCCACCACCTTGATACTGGACTTCCCAGCCTCTAGAACTGTAAGAAATAATTTTTTAAATTGTTTGTTTTAGTTTTTTCTAATGTTTTATTTTTTATCTTTGTGGGTACATAGGTGTATATATACTTATGGGGCACAGGAGATATTTTGATACAAGCAAACAATGCATAATAATTACCTTTTATGAAATGGGGTATCCCTCCTCTCAAGCATTTATTATCTGTGTTAAAAACAAGTTAATTATACTCTCTTAATTATTTTAGAATGTACAATTAAGTTACTATTGACTATAGTCACCATGTGCTATCAAATACTGTTTTATTTCATTTATTCTTTCTAAACATTTTTTTTTTGTACAAATTAATCATTCTCACCTCCCCCTCACTGCCCATGACTGCCCTTCCCAGCCTCTTATAACCATCCTTCTACAGGTATTAATCGACTTACGACCTATGCAACTTAGGACCATTCGACTTTACGACCACAATCGCTAGCCACGACTGCTCCACTGTAGAGTTTTGGAAACACTACAACATTTTGATGTGTATCAAGAATATCGCTACCACCTGGGAGGCTGTGACGACAAAGTGCATGAATGGTATCTGGAAAAATTGTGCTAAGTGCTATGTTAATGATTTTGACAGATTTGACAGTGAACATGAACTTGAAACGATTTGGGAAAAAATAGTAAAACTCACTAAAGACCTTTCTTTGGAGTGTGAAATGGAATATGTCGAAGAGTTGCTAGACAAAGAATCCGGAGAACTTACAAATGAAGAGCTAATTGAGCTGGAAGAAGAAAGAGTGGCGGAAGAAGAAAGAAGAGAAGCAGAGAAAGAAGAGGAGGAGCCAGAAAGAAAATTCACCACTAAGGGATTATCAGATGGTTTATCTTTACTGAATAAACTTCTTATACATTTCGAAGCAATGGACCCAAACATCGAACGATTTGCAAGGATTGAACGGATGGCGCATGATGTGTTTTGTCCTTATCGTGAAATTTATGAAGAAAAAAAGAAACATACAATTCAGACAAAGCTCACCATGTTTACGAAAAAGCCAACTCCGGTAACCCCAACTGCTGCCTCAGATGACGACATCAACAATCCGCAGCCAAGCACCAGCAGCCAATAAAATGTTTCGTACATGTTTATATATTTTGGTATGTTTTGCAATTGGGAAAATGTTTCCTATGATATGTTTTACACCTGTATTTTGTATTTTTGTATGCACCTGTATTTTGTAATTTTGTATGTTTTGCAAATATTAAACCAGTTGTACTGGTAATGCAGTGTTTTACTTAAACCTGACGAATGTAAAAATAAGAAACAAAATGGTGTAGAGATGATACAAATGTCATAAAATGAACAAAGAAAATTATGATATATAACAATAATGAAAGAAAATTATGATAAAATGTGACTTAAAGATTTTTATAACTTCATTTCACAGTACTGTACATATAGCCTACTCAACTTACGACCAAATAGTGTTACGACCAGTCTGTCAGAACCAATCGTGGTCGTAAGTCGAGTACTAGCTGTACTATATCTAAAGGAATTCAATTGTTTTGAGTTTTAGATTACACTAATAAGTGAGTACATGCAACGTTTGTCTTTCTGTGCCTGGCTTATTTTACCTAACATAATGACCTCCACTTCCTTCCATGTTTTTGTAAGTGACAGGATCTCATTCTTTCTTATGGCTGAATACTACTCCATTGTGTATATATACCACATTTTCTTTAATCATTCATCTGTTCACAGACACTTAGGTTCTTCCAAATCTTTGCTATTGTGAACAGTGCTGCAACAAATATGAGAGTGCAGATGTATCTCTGATATGCTGATTTTCATTCTTTTTGATATATTCTTAGCAGTAGAATTGCTTCATAATACAGTAGCTATATTTTTAGTTTTTTGGAGAACCTCCAAACTATCTTCCATGGTGCTGTACGAATTTATATTCTCACCAACAGTGGGAAGGTTTCCTTTCTCCACATCCTTTCCAGCATTTGTTATTGTCTATCTTTTGGATAAAAGCCATTTTAACTGAGGTGAGACAATATCTCATTATAGCTTAATTTTTATTTCTCTGATAATCAATGATTATAACTACTTGCCATTTGCATATCTTCTTTTGAGAAATGTCTATTCAGATCTTTTGCCCATTTTAAATTGGATTATTAGCCTCTTGTCAAATGATTAGTTTGGAAACATTTTCTCCCATTATGTGGATTGTCTCTTCACTTTCTTGATTGTTTACTTTTTTTTTTTTTTAATTCAGTGTGATCTCATTTGTCATTTTTACTTTGGTTGTCTATGCTTTTGGGTTATTACTCGAGAAATCTTTGTCCAGTCAAATGTCCTGGAAAGTTTCTCCAATGTTTTTCTTTAGCAGTTTCATAGTTTGAGGGCTTAGATTTAAATCTTTAATGCAGTTTTATTTGATTTTGGTATATGACAAGAGATGAGGGGCTAGTTTTATATTTTTGTATATGGATATACAGGTTTCTCAGCATAATTTATTGAAGAGACTCTCTTTACCCCAGTGTATGTTCTTGGCACCCTTTTTGAACATGAGATCACTGTAGATACGTGGATTTGTTTCTGGGCTTTCTATGCTCTTCCACTGGTCTGAGTCTGTTTTTATGCAAGTACCATGTTGTTTTGGTTGCTATAGCACTGTAGTATAATTTGAAGTCAGGTAAGATGATTCCCCCAGATTTGTTCTTTTTGCTTAGGATACTTTTGGTTATTCTGAGTCTTCTATGATTTCATATAAATTTTAGGGCTGTTTTTCTATTTCTGTGAATATCATTGGTATTTTTATAGGGACTGCATTGAATCTGTAAATTGCTTTGGGTAGTATGGACATTTTAACAATATTAATTCTTCCACTCCATGAACATGGAATTTTTTTTTTAGTGTGTTTTCTTATTTATTTATTTTTTATCAGTAATTAATTGAGTAGGATTGCTATTAGTTCCTCTTTAAATGTCTGGTAGAATTCAGCAGTGAAGCCATTGTGTCCCAGGATTTCTTCCTGGTTCAATTTGGTAGGTTGTATACATCTAGGGGTTCATCCTTTTCTTCTAGATAGTCCAATTTATTGGCATATAGTTCCTCATAGTGATTCTTTAAATTTCTGCAGTGCAAGTTGTAATATCTCATTTTTCATCTCTGATTTTAACTATTTTTATCTTCTCTATTATTTTCTTCATTAGTCTGGCTAAGGATTTGTCAATTTTATTTAACTTTTCAAAAGACCAACTTGTTGTTTCACTAATCTTGAGTATTTTTATTTCAATTTCGTGTATTATTACTCTGATCTTTATTATTCCTTTTCTCCTAATTTGGGGTTTAATATCTCTTTTCTAGTTCTTTAAGGTCCATAATTTGATTAAGATTTTTTTTTAATGGAGGCACTTATAGTTAAAACTTTCTTCTTACTACTGCTTTTGCTGTATCACATAAGTTCTTTATGTCACTCTTCTATCATCATTTATTTTGAGAAAATTTTCATATTTCTTAATTTATTCATTGACTTACTGGTCATTCAGGAGCATATTATTTAATTTCCATATATTTGTATAGTTTCCAACATTCCTTTTGTTTTTTGTTACTAATTTCACTACACTGTGGTCAGAGAAGATGCTTGCTATAATTTCAATGTTTTTTTTAATGTTTTAAGTTTCACTTTTGACCTACCATATGGTCTGTCTTTGAGAATGGTTTATGTGTTGAGAAGAATATATATTCTGCAGCCATAGGAAGTAATGTTCTGTAAATAGATATTAGATCAGTTTATTCTATAGTACAGTTCAAGTCCAATTTTTCTCTCTTGATTTTCTTTGGGAGATTGTCCAATGCGGAAAGTGGGGTGTTGAAGTCTCCAGCTGTTATTTTATTAAAGTATCTTTAACTCTAATAATATTTGCTGTATATTCTGGGTGCTTCAGTGCTGAATACATTTATATTTACAATCATTTAATCTTCTTGCTGAATTGACCTTTTATTATTATATAATAACTTTCTTAGTTTTCTCTTACAACTTTTGTCTTGAAATCTATGTTTCCTGATACAAGAACAGCTACTCCTGCTTTTTGTTTTTGTTTCCATTGGCATGTAATATCCATTTCTATCTCTTTATTTTCAGTCCATGTATACCATTAAAAGTGAAGTGTTTCTTGTAGGCAACAGATAATTGGGTCTTTTTAGTTCTTGTTTATTTTTGTTTTGTGTTTGTTTTTTCCATTCATCCACTCTATGTCTTTTGATTGGAGAGTTTAATTCATTTACATTCAATGTTATTAATAAGTAAGGGCTTATTTCTGCCACTTTGTTATTTGTTTTCTAATTGTTTTGTGGTCTTCTCTTCCTTGTTTCTTTCCTGTCTTATTTTAGTGAAGGTGATTTTCTCTGGTGGTATGATTTAATTTCTTGCATTTTATTTTTTGTATACCTATTGTATGTTTACCATGAGCTTACCATGAGGCTTTAAAATACTGTTTAATAACCAATTATATTAAAATGATGACAAATTAACACTGATTACATTTAAAAAACTGGAAAAAATTTTGTCCCCACATTCTTTTTGTTGTTGTTGTTGTTGTTGTTGTTGTTGTTGTTGTTGTTTTGAGATGGAGTCTCACCCTGTTGCCTGGGCTGGAGTGCAGTGGCATGATCTTGGCTCACTGAAACTTCCACCTCCAAGGTTCAAGCAATTCTCCTGTCTCAGCCTAATAAGTAGCTGGGATTACAGGCACACACCACCACACCCAACTAATTTTTGTATTTTTAGTAGAGAAAGGGTTTCATCATGTTGGCCAGGATGGTCTTGAACTCCTGACCTGGTGATCCGCCTACTTCAGCCTCCCAAAGTGCTGGGATTACAGGCATGAGCCAACGTGCCTGGTCTGCTGTTTTTTTCTTTTCTTTTTTTTAATGTCTTATTGTACTATGTCTTGAAAAGTTAGCACAGTTTTTTAATTAGATTATCATTTAGTATTTCTATTTAAAAGTAGTTCACATACAACAATTACAGTGTTATAACTTTTTTTTAACCATCAAATGTTTTCTTCTAGCTCATTAATATTCTTTTCTTTCAGACTAAAAAACTCCTTTAGCATTTCTTGTTTTTGTTTGTCTACTCCTTGGTTTTTGTTTGTCTAAGGAGGTCTTTATTAATACTTAATGACTGACATATATTTTTGCCAGGTATATTATTCTAGCTAAAAGTTTTATTTCTTCAGCCTTTTAAATATGTCATGCCACTCTTTCCTGGCCTGTAATGTTTCCACTTAAAAGTTTACTGCCAAATATATTGGAGTTCCATTGTATGCTATTTGTTTCTTTTCTTTTGTGGCTTTTAGGAACCTTCCTTTTCCTTGACATTCAGCAGGTTGATTATCAAATTATTTGAAGGAGCCTTCTTTGTGTTAAATGTGCTTGGTGTAGAAATAAGGATGACACCTATGACCATCTAATCTTCAACAAAGCTGACAAAAACTAGCAAGGGGGAAAAGACTCCCTATGCAATAAATCATGTTGGGATAACTGGCTATCCATATGCAGAAGATTTAAACTAGACCCCTTCCTTACACTATAAACAAAAATCAACTCAAAGTAGATTAAAGACTTAAATATTAAACTCAAACTATATAATACCTGGAAGACAACCTAGGTGATACCATCCTGGACATAGGAGCAGGCTGTAAGATTGAGGAAAAGGATGGAGTGACAGACATAGGGTCAGGTTTAGCAAGTTTCTTTCAACCTGCCAGGCTGGCTGCCTCACCTTAGGCAGTGAAGACAGCAGCTTGGCTTACAGACTATGGGGGATATTTAGCATGTTTGCAGGTAGCTTGTTGCTATTCTAAGAAAAACCACCTCTTGGTTCTTAAGTGCTAACATCCTACTTACTTAGATCACCATCCTGGGTTTGAGAGCTGGGTGTGACCACATCCTGGAATCCAGGTGCCCTGTTTGCAAGGCATGAGGCTGTTTTTGCTGTGAGCTTGGCTTAGCAGGGGAGAACGGGGAGGGTCTATGGAATTGCTTTGCTGTGACCCTAACACAGGCAAAGATTTCCTGACAAAGATGTCAAAAGCAATTGCAACAAGAGCAAAAAAATAACAAATGGAATCTAATTAAATTTAAGAGATTCTGCACAGCAAAGAAACTAACTACAGAGTAAGTAGAAAACCTACAGAATGGAAGAAAATATTTGCATCTGACGAAGGTCTAATATTCAGCATCTATAAGGAACTTAAACAAATTTACCAGAGAAAAACAAACAACCCCAATAAAAAGTGAGCAAAGTACACAAACAGCCTGGGAGGTTGAGACTGTAGTAATCCATGGAATGCCACAGCGTTTCAGCCTAGGAGATGGAGTCAAACTCTGTCTCACACACACAAAAAGACCTCTCTCTCCCTCTCCATAATGGAGAAGACATTGGCTTTAAGCTTACATGGCTAGCCTTACCTTTAAGATATTTTTGTTGGCAGTCTTATTTTTTCTAAGCCTTGATAGTGTAAAAGGATAAGATAAGCCATTTGAAATCTGGCAGAGGAAGATTTATGAAGCTATAAAATTTGTTTCTGAGTGTCTCTGTCTACATGTTTATATATGTCACTCGCATGTGATATTTCACTATCAAAATATATGAAAGATTTCTAATTAATTGTCTTAAAGAAAAGTAAGCACTTAAGTTATTTTATCAAAACAAAGAAAGAGAAAATAACTCCAATGTCTTTTAGTTCACATGACTTGGCTACATCTTTCATAAATAAGATTAGCTGAATATTGTTGGTTTCATAAAAACAATTATGTCTTCTAAGTTATAAAAAAAAGTACATGTATTTAACTTTATAGATTTTGCTCTTATGATACTTGCCTAACACACAGTAATATAAAAATTATGAAGAGAAAAATTAACTTGAGATGATGGCTAGCTTTGTTTAATGAACTATTCAAGCATAATTGTTAAGAATAAATTAAGCGAATGTTAATGTGATAAATGGTCATAAGTGAACTTTTTATACTTCCAAGTTCTTTTCAGTAATTTAAAATCTTAAAGTTATGTTATGGTAAATTAACTAATATATAGTCATAAACTGTCTGAGTCATTTCTAAGTAAGTTAAAATACTGAAACATTAATTATTAAATAAAAGTTTAAGTTTATATATTTTGGCATAATATTTTTATGGTACAGGAAAGCTAAATATATTTAGTTAATAAAAAAATTAGAATACCTCTCTAAAAATTATGTAATGTTTTTTATCTACTCTGGTATACAATAGTTCAAAATTATTTACTTCCTAAGTTTTTCACTGAAAATTAGTATTACTAAGAATTAACATTAAAATTAATATATGTAATTAAGATTATAAATATAAGAAAAATAATTCTATATATTAATTGTATGAGAAAAGTAGGGTTGTTACAGTAGGTAGCCAGACAGACCTGGGCAAGGCAGGAGAGTGCCTCTCCCATCACCCATAGGAATGTCAAGTGACCAGGGTGATGGTTGTTAAACTTTGTCTCTAATTGAATAATTGCTTCCAGCCAGTCCCAGGAAAAAGCAGTTGGTTGGTTGTTAAACTTTGTCTCTAATTGAATAATTGCTTCCAGCCAGTCCCAGGAAAAAGCAGTTGGTTGGTTGTTAAACTTTGTCTCTAATTGAATAATTGCTTCCAGCCAGTCCCAGGAAAAAGCAGTCTTCCAATAGATAGAAAATACCTGAGGTTGGTGATCAGCAGCTTCCTGATAAGATCTCAGGATTTGGGCAAGTTGTCTTAAGCATGCACACTAAGAAGCAATATGGTAGAGTTTAAGTGGTATATGACCTTCCCCTAGGAATACTTGACTAGTAAGGGAAAAACATCTCAAATGAGCATGAATACAACTTCAGTAAACACACTGTGTATGTCGCCCCTCCCAAGAGTTGGCAGGCCACTATACATGGCCAACCCCTAAGGAAACATCAAAGGAGGAGAAACACAAACTTTGGAACCATGCCAATATCTAAAAACCCCAAGTCAGTGGTCAGAAGTGACACTTGGATCTTTCAAGTTGCCTGGTTGGCCTTCTTCCAGGTATACTTTATTTTCTTTCATTCCTACCCTAAAGCTTTTTAATAAACTTTTACACCTGTTCTAAAACTTGCCTGGGTCTCTCGCTCTGCCTTAACACCCCTCAGATGAGTTCATTTCTCTAAGGATGCAAGAATCAAGTTTGCTGCAGACTCATTGGATTTGCCGCTGCTAAAATACTTTGGTGCTAAAACATGGATACATTCCCTAGTGGTAAGAAACCTCTATGCCTTGCCTATTTCAGCTGAAAGTGTACAACCCCTGTACGTGGTTTTTTTTTTTCTCCTCTCTCTCTCCCTTTGCTCTCCTGCTTACTGACCAACTCCCAGAATGATTCATCTCTGCCACAGTGGCTTTTCTCTGGCCAGCTGATCTCTCAGCTCACCAGGATGGGTGTGTTGTGGGAGTGAGATGAACCTTGGAGTCTAGACTGAGAAGATCCTGAGATGCTAATGGCCCTCTTGGATGGGAGGCTCACAAGTGTCATAGAGCTAAATCCTAAGGCCATGAAATGTCTGGGGTTTCTTCTGCTTTTTCAACTAAAATTAACTCTTTCCCAAAAACACTTACCACCTATTCTTTTGTTTTCTTTATATGTTTTCTGAAATGGACTTGCATACCCATCAGATCCACCTTGGGACCAAGTGTGCCTTTCCTGTTTTTACTTTGTGTGCCACATGACTTCCTTCTTTGTCTAAAATACACACTCCCTGTTTGTTATTTGTGTGCCCATGGCTCTTGCTGTTTGCCTGGCAGCCGAGAGACAAGCTCTCTTGCAGATGTCCCCTGATATTTATTCTACTTTTACCTTATTATCTCACATGACCTCCAACTCTTCACTTGTCTGTTGGCTCACTGCCAGGACAGACACTACTTGGAACCTGGCTCTTTCAGCTTCTTATGACTTACCACATGCTTTTTGTCCATTGTTTTCCAGGACTAAGGTTTTTGGTGGGTTTTGAAGCAGTTTGTCCACCTTAAAGGTCACTCTGTGGACCTTTAAGGACCTCATCTACTTCTGTTTTTGATTCAGCACCATTTTTGGAGACAGTAAAATTCTTTGTTTGCCATTTGAAAATCCTTATTCCAAGCCCCAAGTCCTCTATAGATTTCTCATTTATGTCAAGAGAGCAAATAAACAATGCCCTCTGGAATCCAAAGCCTGCTGTTTTTGTGAGCATATGGAGGCTTTCTATGAGTATCCCTCTTGCTTCCTCCCACTGTCTCCTGTAGCAAAGTGATTATCCTGTCCAACTAAACATTTGTTCTGCATGTTACCCCAGGAGGGCAAGGAACCCCCAAATACAAATGTTCCTCCATTCCTCTAATCACTTTCATGCTTTCTCTATACATATCTAAACCTTCTAGGTCATATTCAAAAGGAGGAAAGTCCTGCCCTTTTGTGGCACTTAGTTGAAAAACACGTTTCTCATTTACTTAAATAAAATGGGTTTATGGGAATCTAAACAAAAAGATAATGATTTTGTTGCTAGGATGCTCTAAAGAAGAGTCACTTTAAGGTCATAGAGACAAGGATATGGGCTGGCCCAAGATCACAGGCAGAAGAAACAAAAGTACCCATAGAACAGAGATGAAGATTGATCCCAGACGATAGGCACAGAACAGATTATCATTAGAACAGAATTGAAAGCAAAGTTAGGGGTACTGGGTAAGACGAGCCCATTGAAGAACCCCAAGAGTAGATAGGGGGTCCCTATTTATTCTGGTATTTCCTCTGTTCTCAAGTGAACAACTGTGATGAGATGGGACAGAAGTTAAGCATATCTGGTGACAACAGTTCATTCTGGAACCCTAAGGATGAATGGAGGATGCCCTGTTCAAGAAAGGGTAATAGGAACATAAGAAGGGATGCCTCTTTTTTTTCTCCTCTGCTTTCTCTTTGCAGATGGTTAATAGCATCTCCATACCACAGGACATGTCCCTCAGATGTATCCTTAAAAACTGGGAGAAGGTTGATTCCCCCAAACCTTGAAACAAACAACTAGATTTCCTTTGTAATACTGTGTGGCCTAAATACAAATGGAGAAAATTACAAAACTCAGCCTTAGAACCCAGTCAGTGCCCCTGTACAGAAAATCCTCAAATTAGCCTGCTCAGTGTTTTATGACAGAGCAGAATAAAGAGGGCAGGGCTATGAAGCAGAAGAAACATGGATAAGCGGCAGACTCAACGACTGACTGGTTTACCAGCCATGAAGCCTCCTTCAGGTTGTCCTCAAATACCCTCCCAGGTAACTGCCATCAGTGTGAGACGCCAGGCCACTGGAAGGCAAACTTCCTTAACGGGATAAATGGGAAAAAGACCTGCAGGTCTTGCCCCCCTGGAAACAGGACTTCCCTAAGGGCCAAAGGGGCCTGGGACAGAATCCCAACTCCTGATGGCCTTGAGCTGTAGGGGCTGCCTCCTCCAGCTGCCATCCAAATCAGACATCATTAGCAACAGAACAAAGCCAAACTCTACGGGTAGGAAGTAAAATTATAAGTTTATCTTTTGGGTTCAAGAGCTGTCTACTCTGTGCTAATTTTCTCTGAGCCACTATCCTCCAAATCTTTTTGATAATGAGGGCAACTGGCACCCCATGCCTCAAAAAAAAAAAAAAAAAAAAGAAATCATACTCCTTTGAGGCAAAAATATACTTTCCAAAATGGGTGCCTGCTTAGTATTTCTCCAACCTCTAAATTCATCTGTTATTGATACCTAAATCTTTAACCAATAACCACATCCAGGACAGTCCAACCTCAGGGGTTTACAAACAGCCCACACTTACCTTGACAAGTCCTAGCAAAAAATCTATCTGAGCAATGTTTTGATTGGGGATAACTTCTACAGTGTATAAATAATCTCTGTTCCCCCTTTACCGGACTCACACAGCAATGTGTAGTAAAATTATAACTTCCTAAAAGAAGAAAAAGGACTTTTGTCTAATTAAAAGATTATAGAAGTAAATAAGTATTTTTGGTAAGGAAGATAATAAAGAAAAGAGATTTTTGTACAAAAAGGGATCTTGTATGGTAAATTCTTGTCCTAAAGTAAAATGAATGGTTGTTTAAAAAGAGGAATGTTTAGGACAAGTCAAAAATTCCAAACATGTCATAATTATCTGTGTAAGTCATAAGAAGATACATAAAGTGGAATTTATGTAAGTAATTGTACTACAGTATAATTTTAAAGGGTATTGGGGTACTGAATGCTTTAAGGTCATAAACTGCTACTGTGACTTTTAATAACTGTACAACTTGCTTGCTTTAAAGTCATTAAATTCTAGGTAAGGACTGGGGACATAAGGAGTCAGCCGTATCCCTTAGCTATCCTGGAAAAAGTCAGACTTTTATTTTGTTTTGACATTTTCACTTGTCTTAAATTGCAAGGAACCTCCTATATTTGTGGCCAGTTAGCTCACAAATGCCACCCTGCTAACTGTATTGAAACTTACGCCACAGGCTATGTATTCCTGGATATTTTCATAGCCCTTGGCAATCTCTCTCTTTCAGTACCAATCTACAGGCATTCCATTTTGCCCAGGGAAAGAAGGTTTTTTAGTTAATTCTCCTTCTCATGGGACTTCACATTATAGATAGTGCAGGACCTGGAAATGCAGGAATCACAAAAACCTCCTTGCCCTGTAGTCAACTCTCAAAGAAAGCAGCCAACAACATTGACACAATGGCTAAAAATTTAATGACCATGAACAAAAAAAGTGGCTCTTAGCAAACACAGCCTTCCAAAATTGTTGAGAACTAGGTCCATTAATTGAAGCACATGAAAGAATTTATTTAGCCGTAGATGAAAAATGTTGCTTTTATGTAAATCCATCAGCAGATGTACACAACAACATCAAACAACTCCAATGAAGCCTCTCATTTATGGGAAAAAGCCTCTTAGTGTTGGTGAATTTCGGAACGAACCTGGAAATGGTTCTCCTGGTTTCTTCCCTTTTTAGGCCTACTTGTTATTTTCCTATTTTTGCTCCTTTTTTTTTTTTTTTTTTTTTGTCCTTTTTTTCTAAATCTAATAATGTTTTTTGTTCTTCTCATTTTTAGGCCACAAAGCTCGAGATAATACTCAGTGTGGGACACTGGCCCATCAATATTTAAGAGCCACCCTTCTACAGAGGACCTCCAGAATGCCCATTAGTGGGACACAATTGAGGCAAAATTCTGCCCATCTCCCTTGAACCTGGCTGAATACTGATTTCACCAACCCACAGAGCCACACTGGCCTGACAGCTAGCAAAAAGCCAAGACCCATGGAACAACCACCACTGTCCTACTGTCAGCAGGAAGCAGTTACAGAAGACTGACATCTGTCTGTTTTCCCCAAGTATTGGATCACAGACTCTTGAAGGGGGAAATGTTAGGTAGCTAGAGAGGCATGAATCCGTCAAGAGAGTGCCTCCCTCTCCCGGAATGTCAGGTAACCATCAGGTGATGGTCAGGTGGTTGTTAAAGTGTCTCTCTAAAATAATAATTGGTTGTAGCTAATATCAGCTAATATCAGTCTCCCAATAGATAGGAAACTTCTGGGCCAGGCACAATTGGTCATACTTATAATCCCAGCACTTTGGGAGGCTGAGGCAGGTGGATCACCTGTGGTCAGGAGTTCAAGACCAGCCTGACCAACATGGAGAAACCCCATCTCTACAAAAAATACAAAAAGTTAGCCGAGCCTGGTGGCACATGCATGTATTTCCAGCTACTTGGGAGGCTGAGGCAAGAGAATCACTTGAACCCAAAAGGTGGAGGTTGCGATGAGCCAAGATTGCACCATTGCACTCCAGCCTGGGCAACAAGAGTGAAACTCTAAAAAAAAAAAAAAAAAAAAAAAGGGAAAGAAGAAAGAAGGAAGGAAGGAAGGAAAGAACGAAAGAGAGAACACATCTGAACCAGGTGATCAGCAGATTTCTAATAAAATTTCAGGAGTTAGGTGAGCAGGCTCAACCATGCATACAAAGAGGAGAAATGGTGGAATTTAATCGATATATGTATGACCTTCCTCTAATAATACTCTACTGGTATGGAAAAATGCCTCAAATGAACATGAACAAAACTTCAGTAAATACAGTACATATGACCCCTCCCATGTTCTGGCAGATTTCTGTGCTTGTAGACAGCTTACCTCAAGGAAATATCAAGGGAGGAGAAACGCAAACCTCTCAAGCATGCCAATGTATAAGTATCCCACGTCAAAGTATGGATGAGGCACTTGGATCTCTCAAGTTGCCTGCTTGTCCCTCCTCCAGGTATACCTTGCATTCTTTCATTCCTGATCTAAGACTTGCTTTGGTCTCTTCCTCTGTCATATGCCCCTCAGCCAAATTATTTCCTTCCAGGAGGCAAGTACTAAGTTTGCTGCAAGCCTATTGGATTTGCTGCAGCTAACAGAATTTTTTTCTAGTTTAAAAAAAAGAGAATAAAATATGTTTTTATTAGAGACAACATAAATTTATCTACTTTATAGGTTACTTTAAATATGTTTCAAAATGAAGAAAAAATTATACATGTATAACTAAATGAATCTAGGCTTAGCATGGTGATGCACACCAGTAATCCAAGCACTTTGAGAGGTGGAGGCAGGCATATCCCAGGAGTTTGACACCAGCTCAGACAACACAGTGAGATCAAAGAGAAAGAAAGAAAAAAAGAAAGGAAAGAGAGGAAAGAAAGGGAAGAAAGGAAGAAAGGGAGAAATAAAGAAAAAAAGAGAAGGGAGGGAGGAAGAGAGAGAGAGAGAGACGGACGGCCTAAATTGATCCAATACGTTATAGAGAGAAAAAAATACAAAAGTTTTGTAAGAGGTTATAAAAGAAATCTGGAAGTCTTATGTGGTCAAAGCTCATTGCAAGTAGCTACATTCATTTGTAAGCTTTTACTAAAATTAGCTTTAGACTGATAACACACTAATATAAAATGAAATTCAGATTTCTCCTTTGAGCAAGAATTTCATGTACTATTAATAAGCAATAGTAAAAGATTTGAGGGTTTTTGTCAGTAAGCTGACAAAAATGATGGTGGGAGAAATAGATTATGTTTGGCTCATATTAGTTCATTGGATCTTTTGATTTTTGGGAAACAGTCTCCTCTCTAAAAGAATACAAAAGTTTTCTTTTTAAAATCTTTGAAATATCACTTTGGCTAAATGAACTGATCTGTGGTTCTATTTTGATATTAAACATTTTACACTTTTAATATTTTATATACTTCCCCAAATCAAATTTCAAAATCTAAAGTTAAGTTTTTTCAATCCAAACTATCTGTGAAACATAACAAATGGGAATCCCTGGAAGTCCAAGACAGACACATTAGGCTTATTTGTTATGTTAAAATCATACAGAAAGCATGATCAAATAAAAAATAATGTTAACTTTTTGAGTTAAATTTATATAAATGTGATATTAATATGTGCTCCAAAATTGTGTGATATTCCTAAATTCGCATATGTTTTAATATATATTATCAGTCATAATTATGATTACTGTGTTAAATTTTTATATGCCACATAAATAACCAAATTTTTTTGTCAATTGCATCTTTAGCCATGGCTATTTTAAGTCTTTTGTCACCTCCAAACATTGATTTAATTTTTCTCAAAAAGTGGTTTGCAACTGGCCACAGTCAAAATTTCATCTTTTTGAGATAGCAATTTATTTAAAAAGACATTGACAAGTACTCTTAAATATAGGTTATTGATAACTTTGAAGGTAATACCATTGGACTATTTAAAAGATTTGTGATTTAATTAAATAGCTGATACATTCATAAGCATTTGTAACTCAACATCAAACAGAACAAGAATTAATAACAAGGAATTTAACTAATAGAGGACTAAAATAATTTTTATGACTTTTTTTAAAAGAATGTTGATTCTTTTTACATTAGGTTTTCCATAGTCAAGAAAACCTGTCTTCTTTTGAACTATAGCTCACAGAAATTAGGTAAAGCATATATTTGTGAGGAAAATTAAAACTTTTTTTTTCAACTGACATCTCCATAATTTAGGGATGATTTGTGAGTATTCTTGATTTATGGAAACATAGTTACTTGTATAATTCAGTAAAATATGTTTTTATTTGTAACAGGACAAAATTGAAGACACTTTTTTGTTTTTGTTTTGTTTTTGTTGGGGTTTGTTTTACGAAAGCTTTGACTGGAATGATGTATCTTAAGATCTGACTACACTACTTTGAGGAATTACAGTTGACCTTATGGAGCTGATGAAAAGCCCTTTGGAAAGACTGGCCTGGTACCTTGTCTATGCAGTTATCTCAAAAGTTCCTATCTTGTCGTGAGTAAAGAATGCCACTTTCTAACAGGCCCAGGAACTTCAAGGTATTTTGAGACAGCAAAATAAGAGCATTTCACCCAATTTGTATGGGCACAGTCTCATTGTGAATCATTGTCTTTGCTTCCAGATCTAGAAAGCCTTTTAAAAGTCTAATAAGGGATGCCTTATGAAAAATGTTCCAGCAAAGCCAATTTTAAAAGGCCTATATGGCCATTCACTACTTCTGTTGCACCTTATGCAAATACTCATGCCAAGTTAAACACCAAAACTTGCTTTGCAAGTAAATTGGTCTTACTAAACTTTATATTTGGCAAAAAATTTGAACAGGAAAATATTCAGAAGGACACTGTGAGATACATGTTTTAGATTCTAGCCCTATCCATTATTTTTGAGTTTTTATTAGTTTCCCACAATTTAGATTAAATCCTGAATTATTTCTTGGCTATAACAGATCTCTAAAGAACGAGTAGGTTTTAATTTTCTTTATAATGGTGTTAGTTACCTCTTCCATGGAATAGTTTTTTTCATTTTGGCACATAAATTCTCTTTATTATAATCCTTATGTACATTATATTTCGACTGCAACTTTTTAAAAATTATTTATCCTGAGAAAAATAAACTGATGATATGTTTGAGGACTAGAGGTAATTAAACAAGTAATAGAGGCTGTATACATGAGTGACTTGACTGAGGTCTCATTTGTTCCACCCATTGATGCCATCTCAATTTGGTTGTGTTGTTCTTAAAATTCATCATTGAGATGTGACCACCCCTAAACCTTCATTGGGGCAGGACTTCCTAGGAATGCTAGATTTTTCCCTAAATACATGATTCTTTTTCTTTGAAAGATTTTAAGAAAAGGAGAATATGTAAAAGAAAAGAAACTTGTAGGACCCTTTACATTTATTATAGCAAGGGAGAACTTAAGCCCTGGAGATTGAGTTACATAGCATGTTTGCAATTGTGCTTCTTAGTATAATCTTAGCTAACAAAGGTTAACGTATAATGGTTAACCTTTCCTCGATTCTTGTTCTGTAAATGACTGGGACAGACCAGAGACCAGATCTCCCCTTCATTTTAATCATTGATCTTTGTTATAGATTAACTGCCTCCTTCATTATCCTCTACATAACTCAGACCAAATGGCACTGAAGACCCTGTGAAGGTTATATCTTCAGTGTGGAATGTTAAGAATAACATTCCAAAAAAAAAAAAAAAAAAAAAAAGACCACCTTGGCTGGGTTCAGGGCTTACACCTGTAATCCCAATATTTTGGGAGGCTAAGGTAGATGATTGCTTGAGTACAGGAGTTTGCGACCAGCCTGGGCAGCATAGGGACATGCTGTCTCTACGATTCTTTTAAAAAGTTTACCAGGCTTGGTAGCACACACCTGTAGTCCCGGCTGCTCTGGAGGCTGAGGTGTGAGAATCACTTGAGCCCGAGAAGTTGAGGCTGCAGTGAGCCAGAATCATACCACTACGCTCCAGCCTGAGTGACAGAGCAAGATCCTGTCTGGGGGGAAAAAAAATAAAATTTAATTTAAAAAGGACCAATTCAATTAATCAAATTATTGTAACTAAGCAGTAAGCATTAAATAGAAAGCTATTGAACATCTTTTAAACTTCCCTAAACTTTGTCTTTATAATTGAAGCCGAACTTCAACAGTTCAGAACACTGACTTCCATTCTTTGGAATCTTAGCTTCCTGAGCAGCCCATCCTTACATTTTGTGCTTGAATAAACTATCTTTAAACTAGATATTGACCTTTTAGATTATTTTAGGTTGACAAGCCAAAGAAATTAAAAGGAATTTTTCAATTGCACTTTAAAGTTTATCAAGATTCTAAGCCTATATATTCATTTAATCCTCACAAAAAGGCTGTAAGCAGAGTTACCAATCTTATTTCAGAGATGAGAAACTGAATCTTCAAGCATTTAATTAATTTTTCTAAGCTAATACAGTTAGCAAATAATGACAGCAGGATTGATTTGGAGTCTCTTAAGGCCTGAACCACCCCTCTTTTCATTACAACAGCATTTTCCAATGTGTGTTCTCTGGAACTGTATTATAAGCAGAGTGAAAAGGAGACCTTGTGCTAAATTAAGTTCTACAAATGTTGAAATAAATAAATTTTTCTATATTTTTTTAACCAGAGGACTCCTCATAATTTGCAACATGCTATCAAATAATTCGAATCAATTTTATTTAAGTTTGGTTTTGTTTTTTGGCAGGGTGAACTCTGAAATGAAATGCTGGACTTTGTGATTCTATACCTCAGAGTTCAGATATTAACTAACAGTGAAAGAACACTATCACTGAGTCTGCATTGAAACGTTGACTAAGATTCCCTACTTAGGAGAATTATTGAGAGCCTATGGTGGATAAATAAAAATGATACTTTTAATTAATATCAACTGTTAGAGAAAACTGGTAATAAACAAGTTAAAGATGTATCTGCCCCTTTGCCTTGTGTAGATGCAAATGAAATATCCAAAATATTTTCTAAAATAGTATGTGATACTAAAATAACCTAAACTTCAGATGCCATTTTGAGAGCCCAAAATGCTGGAGTGGTCTGGGGTAAGCAGAGACAGATTTTCAACACTGAACATTTAGAGTAATTCCTTCTCCAAGTTAGTTTTATTATACCTGATGTAAGATTTTTAAAAATGGAATTGTTCTCTTATTTCAGACTACAGTCATATTCTTGAGCTTCCAAAAGTTCTCTTTTTTATTTAAGATGAAAACAATTACTGCAGTGTATTGTATTACATCTAAAAATTCAAACCATTGCTGCAGCAAATTGTATTTAACTGTCCTAATATCCTCTTTTAATATTTCACTAAAGAGATAAAAAATTAAATGTTTGCCAGAGTGATGCATTAATAACTCAAAACCCTTAATTATAACAATGCCCAATTTAATTAAACCCTACATTACAAACTGTCGGCCTTCATATCATGGACACCAAGTTGAATGGTTCATAGCTGAGCTATTAAAAAAAAGTTATTTCATGTTTCAGAATATGATACACGTTCTCCACTTATGAGAGGATAATCTTTGTTTTCAAATGCAAAAAAAATGCTCTATACATACCCAACATTGACAATGTAGGCATAGCTTTTATTTCATTAAAAATATTTCTGCACACTTCTTTGATAATTTCTGCTACGCTAAATTAGTAACTGTTTTAAAAATGAAACAAAAGAAAGCAGAAAGGAAGATGAATAAGGTGTCTCATCTAAATTTTTTGACATAAATATAAAGAACTTAATTTAAGTTTTAAGAACTAAATGAATAGTAATCTATGTATTCAAGTACTACTTATTTTTAATGTGATATTGCTTCTCTGGAAAAGCTTTTAAACTCTACTCTTTTTTTCTTCCTTATCACATGATTATTATGGGTCTCAGTATTAGAATAATGGATTGCAAACTTGAGCATGAATTAGACTCACCTGGAGGGCTTGTTAAAAACAAATTTCTGGGCCCCTTTCACATAGTTTCTGATGCACTAGACTGGGAAAGGTTCATGAATTTTATTTCCTGTAAGTTTCAAGGTAATAATGATTCTCCTGGTTCTTTTTTATTCATGATGAGTTTCTTTGACAACTGATAGTTTAGCTAATGAGAAGACTCAGAGTTTGAACAGCCACACATGATAGTCAGTGTGGGGGCTGACCATTTTCAGAGAAACAACCATGTGATTTAGGGTGGGGATTTGAATCAGAAGGTTTTAGCTTTTATAGACATGGAGTTTAGCCATGTGGGCAATATATCAGTTGTGCCTATGTAACAAAGTCTCCATAAGACTGGACCATAAAACTCAAGTGAACTTCTGGGTTGGTAATACTCCAGGCATATGCTCACATATGAATGTCAAGAGGTAATAAATCCTGAGGACAATGAAAATCTCAAATTTGGAACTCTCAGTCTTCCCTATGAGTGTCTCTCTTTAGATAATAATAGTTTGTATCCTCTCCCCTTAATAAGTACATCCATCACTATAAATATCCCTGAGTATAGTAGCTCTCAATGCATTCCATGTGTCTTTTCAGTGAATTATTAAACGTGTGTGGTTTTGAAAGTTGTCTTGTAGAACTCTTCTTTATAACTTTGGACTCTTCCCTGTAACCCTAATTCTTTGCAGTTGGGGCCAAAAGTTTTGGAAGGACTTGACATTCTGGAGAATTGTGCTGTAAACCTCATAGTTCGGTTAACTCTAGGTTTGCTGGTAGGAAGATGAAAGATGGGAAGTGAGAAAGAGAAAGAAAGAGGGAGAGGAGAGGAAAAGGAGAGACGAAAAGTGGCTACAGGATGCCAGGTAACAACATGAATGAGGGTGAAACCATTTTATCTGTGCCTCAGAGTATACTTTTGAGGGGCTGTGTTAGAGGGACTTCCCAGGGTTGTCTTGGGGCGTTGTTTCGAGTATTCTCCAGTTTTTGTGCCTCTGGCAGGCTAGGTAACAGCTCTGGGTCTCTGATTTTTCTGCTTCTAGCAAGCCAGGCAGGCGCCCTTTTTTCACTTTCCTACCACTGGCAGGCCAGGTAGGGCCTTTGTCTCTGATTTTCCACCTCTGGCTCTTGGAGGTGGGGGCTCTATGACTCAGAGTTATAAAACAGGTAGCCAATCCGCTAACGGAGTCAAAGATCAATCAATCCAGAGGAAGTTTGAAAGAACTCCCCTCATTGGATGAGAACATGAATGGGGCGGGAATAACTCAAGGGTAAAAACTACTCCAACCTAGGCTGAAATCCTTTCCAGATCGCCTCCCACGAAAGCATGGGAGGTGTCCTTGCATTCTGCCTAATAAACTGTACTTTCCCACACTCTGGGTCCACGAGTTATATTTCAGCTATAAAACTCATGGCGCCTCTCAGGCCCTTTTCTCCATTCTTCAGCTTAGGAAGGCCAAGAGCCTAAGTTCTGACCACAGTTAAACTGCTTTCCTGGTGGCCTAGTGGGTAGGACTCTTGCTTCTCACAGCCATGGCTCAGGTTCAACTCCTGGTTTGGGAACCAGAGAGTCCGCCTGAAATTTTACTTTGGTCACACTTTCACCTTCAATACAGGTATCCCTCAATTTCTGTGGGGGATGGGCTCCAGGACCCCTGAGGGCATCAAAATTTACTTAACACTCAAGTCTCTTATATAAAATGATATAGTATTTTCATATAACCTACGCATATCTTCCCATATATTTTGTCATCTTTAAATTACCTATTATACCTAACAGCATGTAAATACTATGTGAATAGTTGCTATACTATGTTGTTTAGAAAATAACGTCAAGAAGAAAAAGTCTTTACAGGTTCAATAGAGGCACACCCATCTATTTTCTTTTTTTCTTTTTTTTTTTAAATATTTTCAACCTGTGGTTAGTGGAATCTAGGGATGCAGAGCCCATGAGTATGTAGGAACCACTGTATTAGCTTTTCCTCATATACCACTAATCTCTGCATCATCGTAGCTAGTTACACCTCCTAAAGGACAAAAGAAAACCTGAGTGAAGGCTTTCAGTGTTGCCATCTTCAAAAGTCTAATCTAATCTATCTCCTAGATTTCTATGTATTTCAAAACCTACGATACCATGTCACTTAAATTTCTATGCTTTAGTCAACCTATGGTTTCTGGAATACTTAAAGTATTGAAGGATCCAGAAACATTGTATCAAAAAACTTAGCATCCATTTCATGTATTAAAAGGGGGAGAAAGGAATCAGTTTTTCTTTTATATGCTTGTCACAAGAGCATGCACCAGCTCCAAACAAGATATAAAAATTCCAACAGAATACTACTCCTTTGAGATTAGAGAGAGCTTTTATAAAAGGAAGAAAATTCAGCTGGAGTACTCTTCAGTTCTTTATGGGTTGTGGCAGGGGGCATCGGGGGTGGGAGAAGGTCCGCTTGCCTGACGAATTTAGAGAGGAAAAAACTGTGTTCATTTAAATTTCTTCTTTCCCCTCAGCGAAGTTTACTCTAATACTGTTAAGTATTTCTAGAGCAATATTAATAATCTCTTAAATGAATTCACTGAGATGTGACAAACAATTGCCATTGACGGCAACTCTGTGGCACTTTAGAGTACAACTATGTGACTTGTTATATTTTTCTAAATGTTTTATATGTTCATTACTTACTTTAAATTGTGTCTTTTCAACTACAGAATTTCAGTGGGGTTAGAAATTTTATGTACAAATTCAAGAACATCTTAGACACTTTCTATATGCAGAGCTCTCTGCCAGGCTTTGTGCTGGATAAAAAATGAAGGAAAAATGACAAAAAGTGTCTACTCAGAAGACACTAGAAAAGAACAACTGTGGGTGCAATGATTTCTATTTAGTATGGTTATAAAGTAATTACAATTCTTCAATTATATTTGTATCCTCTATGCTTTTTGCATATACCTGGTCCTCAAAAATATTTATTCAGTGCTTACACTTTTATAGCTTTAAAGTTTTTTTTAAATGCATTTATGAGCATCCCACATAGGTGAACTAATTCTAAGGGGAACATAAAGGGAAGAACTCTGTGTTCCAAAAATAACTAAAAAATTAGTTCTACAATAATTTAATTCCATAAAATAATTTTAAAAAATGCATGCATTTTCATTTCAAAGAAAAATGGATATCAATACAGATTTTTTTACAGGTGAACACAATGAAAAATAAATATTATTTATTACCCACATTTTCTGAAACTGTGTTTCACAGAATTACTCTGCCTCTGCTTCCTCAAAATTTAGTCTTCTGCATTTGTATTTTATATGTATTTAATCATTTCAATTAAATTGGAGATCACTGAGGTTTTGAAATTAAATCTGCTTTTATACATAGATCTTTCAAAGCTTTTACTAGAATTGAAATATGCAGTAGTGAGAAAATATGGTTTGAAGTGGGTATATTTTTCTGTTTCTTTATAATGATGCATTTTAATAACTTTTTAATGTCAAAAATATATGTCTGCACCATCTTCTAATAGAATCATCTATATATCTAGTAAAATGAGCACACGATCTACATGAGGAAAACTACAAAACTTTGAAGAAAAATATCAGAAAAACTAAGTGGAGATACTCTATATTCACATGGAGGAAGACTCAAGATTGTCATGATGTTAGTTCTTTTCAATTTGATCTGTAGAATCAATGCAATCCCAGTAAAAATACCAGCGAATTACTTCATGGATATTAATAAACTGATTCTAAAGTTTGCATGGAGAGGCAGAAGATCGGCATAGCCAACACAATACTTAAGGAGAAAAACAAAGTTGGAAGACTGATACTACCCAACTTTAAAATTACTATACAGCTACAGTAATCAAGAAAATGTTTTCGATAAAAGAATGATCACATAGATTAATGTAATAGAATAAAAATCTTCAAAATAGACCAGCATATAGTCAGCTAATCTTTGACAGAGGAGAAAATGCAATACAATAAAGAAAAGATGGCCTTTTTCAACAAATGATGTTGGAACAACTGTCATCTACATGTAACAAAAATGAATCTAGATACAGATCTTACACTTTTCACAAAATTAACAACAACAAAATGAATCACAGACCTAAACATAAAATACGAACCTATAAAACTCCTGGACCATAATGAAGGAGAAAATCTTGGGTTTGGTGATGACTTTTTAGATATAACACTAAAGACTCAATCTTTGAAAAAAAGTAAGTGGACATAATTAAAATATAAAATTTCTGCTTCACGGAAGACACTGTCAAGAGGACAGGAAGACAAGCCACAGGCTGAAAAAAAATATTTGCAAAAGACACATCTGATAAAGATTGTATTTAAAATACACAAAGAACACCAAAAACTCAACAATAAAAATGAACAATTACAAAATGAAGAAGGATCTTTGAACAACAGCTCATCAAAGAAGATATTTCAATGGCAAATAAGCATATGAAAAGATTTCCACATCATATGACATTAGAGAAATGAAAATTAAAATAACAATAATGTATTACTACACATCTGTTAGAATGGCCAAATCCAGAACACTGAGAACACCAAATGCTGGTAAGGATGGGCAGCAATAGGAACTCTCATTCAGTGCTGGTGGAAGTGCAACATGGTCCAACCACTTTGGGAGAAATTTGGTTGTTTCTTACAAACTAAATATACTGGTACCTTACAATCCAATAATTGTGTCCTTTGATATATACCAAAAGGAGATAAAAACTTATGCCCATGTAAATATCTGCACTTTTGATGATTAGAGCACCTTAATTTATAATTGTCAAAACTGAGAGACAATCAGGATTTCCTTTATTGGGTAAATGGATAAACTGTGATACATCCAGATAATAGTATATTAATTAGTGTAAAAAAGAAATGACCTATTAAGCCATGAAAGTGTTCTTAAATGCTTATTACTAGGTGAAAGAAACCAGCCTGAACTGGCTGCATATCATTTAATTTCCAGTAGAAGAAAGAAATTCTAGAAAAGCAAAACTATAGAGACAGTAGAAAGATCAATGATTGACAAGAATTGGAAAGGAGGAAAGGATGTATACGTATACCATGCAAGATCTCTGGGATAATGACAATACTCTGTATGATACTATTATGATGGATTCATGCCATTGGAATGTATAACATGAAGAGTGAACTGAAACAATGTGCCCATTTCTATGCATTGTATTAGAATCGCTAATGAGTAAACATCCAACAGACTTAAACAGAGACATTCAATAAAATAACTGTCCACTGATACAAGGTAAAAAAAATATAAAGAGTCAGGATTTTCTCTGAATGAAAGTTGACTAAAAACACATGATACTTAAATGCAGTGTGAATCCTGGATGGGAAAAAAATCATCAGTCATTAAAGGCATTATTCGGCAGTTTAAACAATTTGAATACGAATATGAGGCAATAGTGTTATATTTATATTTCTTCATTTTGACAGGGAAACTAAAATTATTTAAGATAATTTTCTTCTTTTTGAGATATAAGAATTAAATTATTTAGAGGCAAGGGAAGATAATTTCTATTTTCTTGTTTTCAAAAGAAGATAAAAATACGTATCATACATACATACAAAAATATACGTGTATAAGCAAACATTTTAAATACTGAGAAAATATCTAAAAGAAGATAAATAAGAAAGAGAATGAGAAGGAGAGGGAGAAGAAGAAGAAAAGAAAATATGGAAGTAAAATGTGAACAAATCAAACAGGGGCATGCATACTTGGAGAATCCTGGTGAAAGTTATATGTGATTTCCTTATATTAATTCTTGTAAATGTTATAAATTTAAAATTATCTCAATTTACACACACAAAAGAAAACACATGCACAGTTATGACAAACATAAAACAATTTTCTTATTTCATTCACAGGGAAAATTCCTATAAGAATCTTGTTTTATTTATTAAATAATATACATACAACTTATACAGAATTTTATTATACTTGATTTAAAATTATAAACTAATTGTGAAAATATTTCAGTACTTGCCTTCCAGAATTATGGTCTTTTTTTCAATTTGTACCTACATTTCTCTTTTATTTAACAACAATACTTGGTAATGTTTATGTGTGTATATGTTTTGGGGTGTTGGTGGGTAGTTTATTGAGAGACCTGGTCATTTCTTGTTGATAAATAGGCATGCAGATAGAAATATAGATAGTTTTACCCGTCTCTGTCATCTCTGCCTCTTTCTCTCTCAGTCTTAAATACACAAATAGCTATTATTGATGCAATATTAAATAAACTTTTGTTTATATATCATTTCTAGTGTCTGCAAGTGTACAGATAAACAGAGATTTTTGAAGTTCTAAACTAAAACTCTCTATTCTAGTAGGGAATAATGAATGACTCCTGAATTAGAGGTGATTCCCTTTTTTTTTTAAATTTAATTTTTGATTTCAATCTTTTGTATAGACAGGGTCTTACTTTGTTGCCCAGGCTGGTCTCAAACTCCTGGCTTTAAGCAATCCTTCTGCCTCAGCCACCCAAAATGCTGGCATTATAGGCATAAGCCACCATGCCCAGCCTACGGAGGATTTTCTACAATAACTTTCCTAGCATTTAAAAAGACAGGAATCCTCAAAAATCTCAGTAATTTTATTGAACTATGTCACAACTTCATAGCTGGATTTGATGCACCATGAATTGCTCAGGAGTAGTAATTTTCAGCATAATATAAATGCTCTAACGTTAATGCAGTGTAACTTTACCCTTCACCTTGCGTATGTGTGTGTTGGCTCCCTTTGTGCTCTTTCAACAACTATTGAAGAGATTATTCACCCTCCACACTGTGTCTTTCTCTATTTTCTTCTTCTTCACTCTATCAAATGGTCTTTTTCATCCATGAATTCACTCATTAGAGGAGCTGCAAATGTGGCAAATTCCATAGAAGAGGACATCATTGTCTAGAACCTGATTAACATTGCTTTTGGTTTGAAAATCACTTTGGATAAAATAAGGCTTTTAACACTAAGGTCTTCTAATTTCCTCAAAAAATTTATCTTGCTTAGTAAAATTTAATAATTTTTCTATACTTTTATTCATATTTATGCTATTTTTCTAAATATTTAACATTTTGCAATTTTAAATATTCACCAATATTCAATTATATTTTCTACCCAATTATTACTGATGTAAGAAAAAAACTATTGTTTGCCAGCCATGGTAGCTGACGTGTGTAATCCTAGGACTTTGGGAGCCTGAGGCAGGTGGATTGCCTGAGCCCAGGAGTTCGAGACCAGCCTGGGCAACATGGTGAAACCCCATCTCTTCTAAAATACAAAAAAAACTAGTTGGGCTTGGCGGCATGCGCCTGTAATCCCAATTATTTGGGATGCTGAAGCAGGAGAATTGCTTGAATCCGGGTGGCAGAGGTTGCAGTGAGCAGAGATAATGCCATTGAATTACAGCCTGGGTGACAGAGAAAGACTCTGTCTCCAAAAAAAAAAAAAAAAAGAAAAAAGAAAAAAACTATTGTTTTAGAATTGCCCATCACATGAAAATTTCTCTTGAGTGTCTCATATCATTTTCATTGTTGACTTAAATAGTTTGGGTCTTTGTTTAAAACAGTCATTCTTTAGCAGATAAAGAAAGTAGGTTTGTATTCTTAATTAGGTTTAAATTTATACACAAAATGAACGTTGCATTTTTTCAGAAGTCTTTTTCTTCTATCCAGGTAATGGTAATTTCTTATTTTCTTACTGATGTCATCGATTATATAAATTTATTCACTACTATTAGATATATTTTATGTTTTTATTGTAGCTCATTTATAATAATGCTCTGCTATTTTTCAAGTACTCTATAGAAACAGAATTTTAAATGATAATGAGAAAACTTTGATATGTGCCAGATATATTCAAAACTTTGCGGTACCCACACAAGTCAGACAACACTGCTATTAAAGACATAATCTGCTGAATCAGAAGATTCACTTGGCTAACATATTAAACTCTGGAATTTCTGGCTTTAAAGCCTGAAGTCTTATTTTTCTTTTTTTTCTCATCACACTTAACTGCCTTTTTCAATATTGTGATGTCAGTTAAGTATCCTCTAATGAAGCCAAAGGCCTCCAAAGTTTACCAGATAGGGTTCAGAGATAATTCCTATAAATCCTATATTATCTTAAATATTACTGAGCTAAGAAAAAATAATCTAATTTTTTACATGTATTCGGTATTTATAAGAAACATTAATGCACAGATATAAATGTTGAACAATTACAACATAAATATAGACTCTGTACTTCAAAGTATTGTATTGTACACCTTAAATACAGTTAATATTCTGACAATTAAAAAATATAAACATATTGACAGATATTACTTATGAATATGGGTGTAGAAATACTAAGCAATTGATGTCAAATGACTCCTATGTGTTTCCAATTAATATTAGTTGTTTCCAAATTGCTACTCCAATATGTATTTTTAAACTTGATTAAATTAGTATAGCACCTATAAATAGAAATAATTTGAAAAATGTTGAAAACAAATGAGTTATATTAAGAAAGGCTTTCCAATTATTATTATTAAGATTAATATGACAGAAAAATACATGGACTGTAATAATTTTTTAAACATTAAATCTAGAGTAGTTTTTGTATGAGTTAGATAGCTGCCTCATATTTTACACAAAAATAATTATAGGCAAATTAAATATTTAAATGTGAGACATAAAAAATCACAACACATCAAAAAAAGACTGATGCTAAAAAATTAATCACTACATCAAAACAAAAATATTTCCACAGATTATGGGAAAATGTTGATATGAGGTAAAAAGTTTAACCATGTATGCTAATAGATGTACTTTCATTAGTTTCAAAGTAAAGTTTTTTAAAAAATTTGTTTTTAGAGACATGATCTTGCTTTGTTGCCCAGACATGATCTCTCAATGAATTACAGAGGCATGATCACAGCTCACTGCAGCCTTGAATTCCTGGGCTCAAGATGGCCTCCCATCTAGCCTCCCAAAGTGCTGAGATTACAGGTACAAGCCACTGCACCTTAATTTTAAATGAATCTTTAAAATTAAGCTTAATAAAATCATGCAAATCTCAGTTTTTATGTGTACAAATGTCTTTAGAAATTTATTCTTAAAGAAAAAGTCTATAAACATATGCAATGTTTAATTTCATTACTAATAAAAAATAACAGAAACTTTTTATTATAAATTGGCAAAAGTAGAAATGATGGCAATGCCCTGTGTTATTAAGACCTTTGGAAAACTGTTAAACTCAAGAACTCTTGAAGGGAGGGAAAATGTGAAGACATAAATCTCAAGAGAGATAGACCAAAATGCAGACATCATAAAATTCTTTGAAAAAGTACATATACTTGTTCCAGCTCACCTTTTGAAAGAGTACATCCTATGAAAGCAAACAACATATTTTCAGAGATCTATATACCTCATATATTCATTATGTATTTTATATAAAAATCAATAAATTGCAAAAAAGGTTAAATATCCAATAAAATGTAATTGGATAAACAAAACATGATACATTAATAGAAGGAAAAACTCTAGTATCTCCTAAAAGAGATAAATAATGAAATTAAAATGATTAATGAAAAATATATACTTAGTATTGTGTTAGTTTTGCATATGACTGCAGTCCTTTTTTTTTTTTAAACAACTTTTAGACTTAAGACTTTTTAATCAAAATGCAATGCACGTTAATAATAAATATTTTACACATCACAGGTGATATGGTTTGGATCTACGTCGTCACCCAAATCTCATGTTGAAATGTAATTCCCAACAGTTGAGGTGGGGCCTGGGAGGTGGGAAATGATTGGATCATAAGCATGGTTTCTCATGGTTTAACACCACCACACCTCACTTCCTTGTGCTGTCCTCAGGATAGTGAGTTCTCAAGATAGCTGGATGTTTAAAAGTGTGTGCACTTCCCCTCTCTCTCTTTCTTCTGTTCTGACCATGTCAGACCTCTTTGCTTCCCCTCTACCTTCTGCCATAATTGTGAGTTTTCTGAGGCCTCCTCAGAACCAGATGCTGTCATGTTTTCTGTAGAACCTTCAGAACCATGAGCCAAATGAATCTCTTTTCTTTATATATATTTGTTTTTTCCTTTTTAAACTTCTATGAAAGCACACATTGTGCCTAAGGTGGGCATGCTCCTTTTGCTTTCAGGAATGCCCTGCTCTATGGAGTATCCATTGTTTTTGTTTCTTTACTTCTCTAATAACCCTGCTTTTACTTAACTTGCCAGACTAGCCCCAAATTCTTTCTTGTGTAAGATCCAAGAATCATCTTTTGGGGCCTGAATAGGGATCCCTTTCCAGTAACAGTTGTGCTAAATACCTAGCATGACACTTGTACCAGGGGACCAAAAAATTTTTACTATGGCAGTTGTTTGAAAATTATGAAAGCACAAATTCCAAGTATTTGATAAAGAAACCATCTAATCCTATAATATTATGTGGTAACCTAATTGCTACAATTGCTTTTCAAAGAATAAAATGTTATTGTTTGTGTGTGTGTGTGTGTAGAATTATTGAAGAGTAGTGAGGTAATGGGTGTTTTTGTTTAAGAAAGCTTATAGAATTTTGCTTTCCTAGAGGAATGAAAATTTGTCAAGCATAAAATGGCCTGGTGCAGGACAGTTGAGTAATAAATGATGCCTGGAACTGACTTAGAGGCTCTAATAATAAGCTTGCATGCTATCTACACAACTCCTAGCAATCACATAATTTATTCTTATTTGTTTATTGTCTTAGAGTCAGTTACTTGTTTTAAATTTTTAAAAATATAATATTTTTTATACTTCTATAATTTAATTATATCTTCTAGTTCCATGAAATGAACAGTTTACTCAGTTTATTTTTTTCATATATATGTATTAATTCAACTTATTGGAAATTTCTAAAAAATGTGCTCCATGAATGATCTAAATTTTTGAATAGTAAATTTTACATATATGTATATATATATATACACACATACACATAAAACTATTAGCAATGACTTTCTGATGGTATAATTATGCATAATTTTTTTCTTCATTAATGTTTTTGTAAGAATTTAAAATTATTTTGTGCTTTCTTGATAATAAAATACATATTTACATGGTAAACCTCATATGGAAAACATAAGTAAAATGTTAAATAGTGTCAGTTTACAATAAAATGTTAATAAAATTTGAAAAGGAACTGTAGTAGGCTGTTTTTATACTGCTGTGAAGAACTACCTGAGACTGGGTACTTTATAAAGAGAGACATTTAATTGACTCACAGTTCACATGGCTAAGGAGGCCTCAGGAAACTTACAATTATGGCAGAGGGCAAAGGAAAAACAATGTATGTCTTAGATGACAGCAGAAGAAAACAAGCAAAGGGGGAAGTGCCACTTTCATACCAACACATCTAATGAGAACGCACTCACTTCCATGAGAATGGCATGAGTAAAATTACCTTCATTTATCCAATCACCTCCCACCAGGTCCTTACCTCAACACACATGGGGATTACAATTCACGAGGAGATTTGGGTGGAGACACAGAGCCAAATCTTATCAGCAAGACATTAAATTCACACTATATGCTGCATTCACTCATCATGTTAAAAAATACAAGTTAGTATCTTTCACATTTAACTCTTTTGCATTAAAAGGATTATATATGTATGTTTATCTGCAATTAAAGGATATAGATTAGATGCTTTTACTCTTTTGTAACCGTTTTGGATCTAAGGAAGTTTTTTTTTTTTTTTTTTCTTTTTTTTTTTTTTAGTAAGAAAAGTCATCATTGCCAATAGAGAAATAATTAGATTGCAATGCATTGCCTGGAATGCTTTTTGCTTTGTAAAACATTTTCCTGTAAAGTTCTATAAAAAATGGAATTTCTCTCCCTTAGGTTATATTTCACAAGGATTATGAGTATTAGTTGTCTTTCTTTTGATACCTGCCATGAAAGCTCTACCTGGATAAAACCAGCCAAACTGTCTAATCTCCTACAGCTATTTGTGATAGTCACTATGCATGAGAATGATAAGTGAGAGATGCAACTCAAGTGTTCCCACTGGGAAGAAAGTCTATCATCATCTGTCTAACATTGCTATGGCTCCTTAAATGAAGGTTTCAATACCTGGGATCATTTAAAAAATATGCCAAAGCCATCTTTGCTCACTAATCCCTCTGACAGTTGAAATGCTATAATGAAAATATTACAAAAGTGGCTCTTATAAGAGACATTCATATGTTTTCCCTGAAGTTTTAGGGCAGGTTGTTTTTAGCACCTTTCTCTCAATTAGCATTTCTTCTTAAATGACTAATGCCTGATTTGCATGTGTATGTTTTTAAAAATTATATTTATTAAATAATTAGTGACCAACTATTAGTTATATTTTATTAGGTTATGAACGGCTATTCAAAATAAGGCATTGAATAAAAATCAGATATAGCAATATAGCACATCAAAATCTGAGTATGATAAACAGTCTTTCAGGTAATTATTCCCTAAATCCAAGTAAAAGTATAATTAATGGGAGTAAATATATAAAAATCTAAATTAATGCAAACTTCACTGAGAGCTATTTGACATGTATTGAGGGCTGAAATCAATGTGATTCCCTGTCTCTATATTGAACAATATTGGACAGTTTCTGTGTCCTTATTGTAAAATGCTAGGGACAATCAAATATTTGCTTCTGGAAGATATGACAGTGAGCCAATTAAGATAGCTTTCTTACCAAGACTAATGGATTGCTCAGGACTTACTTCAATACCCTTAATTCATTTTGTCAGTCAATTCAAAGCCACTTTATCATAAATTGTTCCTAATCTTAGGCATTTACACAGCTTACAAGTCCTACCTTAATATTACACAAATCCGGTCATCAAATTCTATAACTATCCTCTCCTAATTTTTCCATACTAAGACACCACTAATACTATTTCTAGTTGATATTTCTTCCTTATTGCTGTTAGTCTAATCAACTTAAATTTGCTTAGTCAACAGCTTTTTCTGGTGGTTTTTGTGGAAGGCAACAGTCAATAGTTTCAAAGCAAGTGAAACATCACATAGGACTGTTATACTGGACCGAGCATAGAAAGTTAACACCAAGACAAAAGTATGCCAAATTGCAGGGTCTTTTATTGCCGGCGACCACAGACGACTCATGTCTCTCCAACCTGTGGCGTCGAACTCAGGGAGAGCAGGGTTTTTAAGCTGAAAAACCACATCCTGGTTTTAGGACCCAGAGGGTGAGGAGCGGGGATGGGGATGAAGGGCTTCAGACATTCTGAAAGCTAGTGGATTCGGTAAATCTCCTCCTGGGCGGAGATGAGGGTTAGGGGGGCTCCGGACATTCCAAGGGCCAGGGGACTTTTGTCACTCTGATTGTTACTTAAGCGGTTTACAGAAGTCAAGTTAAACTTTAGTTTACACATTATCTGGGTAGGGTGAAAATTACAGACCTTAGTTGCTTATTACAAGTCACAAGGGCCAAGATGGCATTAGCTTGGACTGCTTATTCTGCTACTGATAAGAAAAGGTAAGCAGCTTTACATAGTGGGAATTTTTCAGAGCAAGCTAGCAGCTTTATTTACAGAAGCCAAACACAGCTTTTTCTTATAGAATGGCGTTGCTCAGGTTCTGGCTCTAGGCCAGCTACAGCACAATATCACAGGACTAAATATTCCATTTCCATAAATTTATTCTTAGAAAATAACTCAAGTTCACACATGGACATGCAGATACTCCAAAAAGTGGAAAGGTAGAAAGGAATTGCGAGATAAAACATTACCTACTGGGTACAAAGTGCACTCTTTTAGTGATGGGTATACTAAAAGCCCAGACTTCACTACTACACAATATATCCACATAACACAACTATACTTGTACCAAGTAAATCTATAAAAATAAAAAAAGAAAAGAATCCACATTCAGTTAATATACATATGTAATTATATGAGTGCTAATTGAAATGCCACTTATAATAAACAAATATTCAATAATAGATGTTTATTTGAATTAGCATATATTCATAAGGTAGAATGCCATAACATAATGAAAAATCAAGGATTTAAAAAATAGATGGACATATTGTATTATATTCAAAAGGAGTGAAAACAAATGATGAAATGAATTTTGTCTTCTATTTCAACCAAATCTGTTACTTCTCAATTGTATTCATTTCAGTAAAGAATATTAACACCTATTTTGTTGCTCCAGTCAAAAATCATAAGGATTATTTTAGTTACACTTTTTGTCCCTATCTACATATATGGTATTGATCTTTATACTTCATTTAATTACAAAGTATATATGTCCCCTTTTATTATTTGCATTGCCTAATATTGAAGCTGTGGGGGCTCAGGACACAGCACCCCAAAATGGGACTATGGGAGACTAAATATGCTATCACAAAATATACTTCTTGGCATATTTTGAGATGACTATTCAGAGAAGCTGCAGACACAGAAATAGCTCTGAAAAGCTGTCCTTTTGTAAAAGAAATTTACATCTATCTATATTAGTAAACAGCAAATTCAAGAACAGGCTTCCTCTGAGCCTCCTTATCTGCCCAAAACAGATCTAAAAGAGATCATATCAATGCTTAGCCCAGAAGGAATTTGGCATAGCCCATCACCTATTCTTCTGAAGGCTGCCTAAGTAACTTTATCTGTATAGTAAAACAACCTTTGTTCATCATGCATATCCTCCCCTCACCCTCCTATGGCTTCTGTTGCCACCTCTCCACAACAAGCCCCTATTTCTTTCTCTAGCTCAAAATGCTATTTAAGCTTTAACCATCTGCCCTACTTTGAGTTTTATATTTTGTGGGACTCCTGTGTATATGCACATAACAAATTTGTATGCCTTTTCTCTCTCTCTCTCTCTCTCTCGCTCTTTTTTTTTTTTTTTTTTTTTAGAGAGAGAGTCTTGCTCTTTTTTTTTTTTTTTTAAGAGAGAGTCTTCCCGGGCTTAGCCAC
>NW_016107415.1:720828-779500 GCF_001604975.1 Cebus imitator
TGGGATTACAGGCATGCGCCACCATACCCAGCTGATTTTTTGTATTTTTAGTAGAGACGGGGTTTCACCATGTTGACCAGGATGGTCTCAATCTCTTGACCTCGTGATCCACCCGCCTCGGCCTCCTAAAGTGCTGGGATTACAGGCGTGAGCTGAATTTTTATCTTAAAACCTTGCTACTACCTCCCAATAAAGCAATAATGCAAAGGCAAGGAGATTACAATACCACTATGAATATAATACAGACTTTTAAGACACATTAAAACAAGAAAAAAATTAAAATGTATACCAGGATAATTAACAGATTTGCTAAAAGGTACTAAACAAACTTCCATGGTGTTTAGTTCTCAAAAATTTCTAAAGCCATCAGTAAAGAAATATTTTAAAGTTAAACAAAACACATAGCTCAGAATCATTTATGCGGTGTCATTGACGGCCCATAAAAATAAAAAAAGTGTGTGAGGGAATAAAACGAATTTGCCAGATATGCTAACATAACTTGACAAAATAATTCCTTATAGGGATTATAACCAATAGTTACCTGGAACATCTATATTTTCAGGAGAGAATTTTTGAAAAGCATGAGTAAAGAGAACTACATTTCTCAAGTCAAATAGTTTCTAACAACCAATTTTGTATAACAGGTCTAACATATCTGTGTTTGTGATTTGAAAAGCACATACACCAATTCCAAGTGGAATGAAGAATTTTTAAGTGCTTTAGGAAGGATTTGCATAGCAATAACTTTTAATATCTTGGAAAAAGAAATTCCTGATTCCAGCTATCTTCCCCGGGATCATCAGTCATAATCATAATTGGTTCACAAGAAGTACCTAGACCAGTGCTTAGCACAAAGACACTCAATAAATATAATCCCCTCCCCCTACCTCTACTCCTCTGTCACAAGCTATTCAGTGATTCCCCTCTGATGCCTCAGGAACCCCAGCCATTGATGGGGTGAGGTGAGGAGGAGGTCAAACAGGCTAAGCTGTTGATGTGTGAGAAGCTTCATTTTTATATTTGCCCTATATATTGGCATCCAGGTAAGAGTTTCTTTGAATCAATTGTTCTAACTGCAGTAGAGGGAAGAAAGAAGATGACCTCTGTTCTTTAGAAGTGAAATTCTGTCCTCAGCTTTCTCTTTCCAGGGTGACTACATTCATTCTATAGCTTCAACTGTCACCTATACAATGATATCCAGATCTTTTTTTTTTTTTTTTTTTTCAGCCTTGGCCTTCCATAGTGTTGAATAATTCCAGGTGTGTGCCATGGCACCTGTCTTTTTTTTTTTTTTTTAAGAGAGAGAGTCTTGCTCTTTTTTTTTATTTTTTAAGAGAGAGTCTTCCCGGGCTTAGCCACAAACTCCTGGGCTCAAGTGATCTTTCTGCCTCAGCCTCCTGAATAGCTGGACTACAGGCATGAGCCACAGCATCCAGGTTTTTCTTACTAATCAGTCTACTGTCAAGATCATTACAGAGCTGAAACCTTCAGAGGGTGGAAGGAAAGTTTTCTTCACTGCTACAAAGTCATTATTATACCTTTCCATGGATACCACAATACCAGCCACCCTTCTTCCATTCTTAACCTTTAAACAAATTCTCAACATAGTAGCAAATTGGATTATTTACAAATGCAAATGACTACAAAGCAAATCACTGTAACATCTATTCATTGCAATTAGAATAAAATATAAACTCTTATTATAGCATATCCTATATAATATAGGTAAATATATATTCTTAACTCTCCAACTTCACCTTTTATCATTCTGTTTCTAGTTCACAAAAGTCAACTTCACTGACTTCCTGTATTATTTTTCAACTAAGTCAAACTCTCATCACTTTGGGTCTTTACTGCCGTTATTTCATTGGAATGGGCTTCTCTAGCATTTCCTTATTTTCTGAATATTATTGGGACATATGATTTTAAGGTAATCTTCCCCAACCCAAAATGTTTTTCAAAAAGATGCAGAGAAAGAAAACACATATGTTGGTTTGTGTATTTTGGCAACATTATCATTTTACAACTTTATATTAGAAAAATGGTCTCACATACACATGCACACACTCACACACACACACAATTTCTACAAAATTTCACAGAGGAACCCTCCACAAATTGTTCAGGTCAAAAAAGAGGAGACTATGTTACTTCCCGTTCTCTGAACATTACTGATGTTGGGCAGCTATTTAGGAGATAAATGGTTTCTTTAGGTAAAGACTCATGAATTTGATATTTTTCTTTTCAAGTTCTTGACAGCGTTAGTGTTTTTTCTAAAAAAAAGACAGGCAAAGCATTTGTGAGGAATTTAAAAGGAAAAGAGTGATTTAAAATAATAACCATACAATACCCCAAAACAAACAAAAATCTCTATTCACATCACTATTAGGTTTTTAGCCATATCTTCTAACACTGTGAAGCCAAAGTAATCACAAATCTGGTTAGACCAGGGTTCAAGGTGGGGCATCATTTGAAAGCTGACACATTTTGTACATGATCTTGAGGGACTGTGTTAGAGGAACTTCCCTGGTTGGCTAGGGGTTTTGTTTACAGTTGCCCGCCCCCCACCCCCAGGGGGATTAGTTCAAGGGAAATGACTCCCAGGGGATTTGTTCAAGGGAAATGACTTTTCCCACCTCTGGCCAGAGAAAGTTTGAAAAACCTCCTCATTGGATTAGAACAAGAAGGGGAAAGGAATAACTCCCGGGTATAAACTCCAGCCACCCAAGCCTGCAGCAGCACCCCCTCCAGGTCGCCTTCCATGGCGTGGAAGCTGTCCTTTCACTCTGCCTAATACACCACACTACCACACACTCTTTGGTCCATGAGTTGTATTTGAGCTGTAACACTGACTGCGACACCAAGGCCCCCTTTCCCATTCGTCAGGGTTGGAGAGGCCAAGAATCTGAGTTCCAGAAAATCTGGCGGCATCTAATCTGATTACAATCTCTTAAATTGTACTCCTTTAGGAAAACTTCCCTCCTGCCTTCTCTACTGCATCTTTCCTAAGTTCTGATCTCTTTTCTGAACAGTATAACTTTTATTTTTATTTATAATTTTAAATGTATCTAAATTAATTTTTCATAGAGATAGGGTCTCCCTATGTTGGCCAGGTTGGTCTTGAACTCCTGGACTCAAGTGATTCTCCTATGTTGGCCTCCCAGAGTGCTGAGTATTAGCTACCATACCCAGACTACATAATATAACATTTATTATGCAGCCACTTTCAAAAATTATTTTCATAGATGGTTAATTGCGTGTGTGTTCGGAAGGTTTAAAATGGAAAGCTTATTTTCTATTAAAAAATGATCTGTAGATTGGGAAGGTATAATTTTCAGTACAAGGGGTGGTCTCCACAGAACAAAGGGAGGGACTAGCTTAAATAAGGAAAGTTCTCACCTAGGTTCTCAATCAGGTCCACTTATGCAAATGAGAGTTTTACTCCTGTTCAATTCTGATTGGTCAAAATAGTTGAGCCCGGGTTAGGCGGTTTTTAGACCCCAAACCAGAAGTCTCTGTCAGGTGTTTCTTTCAAACAGCCAGTGAGTGGCAGGGAGTTTCCCTTCACAGTTTATCTTGACACTGACAAGGGGAACCTCTTTGGCTTGGTTGTAAAAAGAGAGGTCCTGTGACACTTAGTTCTTTCTAAGAATGCAGAGTATGTGATTGTTCCCTCTCTTAACTATGTAGGCCTGTTTCTGTTTTAACTTTGAGAGGCTCAGTTAGCCAAGGAGAGTCCATTTTGTCTGTTAGTGGGGGCAAAATTTAATAACACATAGAAAATAATGTCTTACATTCTTAAAGAGCTAATTTCTAATTATTCTATATATCTGTCCACATATATCTACAAGTTGACAACATCTGAAATACTTACTAAATTGATGGTTTTTACATGGAAACTCTACAAACATGTTTTGACATGACAGTATTTTTCCTGTGTCCCAGATGTTCAATGCTATGATGTTTTATTGAATATTTAACAGCCATATTTTGTATAAAATGTTAGCATTTAGAAGAATCTCAAGAAGTTACATATCTTTGTGTATCTGAGGACATTTCATTAAGCTAAAAGCCCAAAGATGTTTCTCTAAAAGTTTGGCAGTGTGGAACTTCATGGGGATTTCCTTGGATTGTCTTTACTACATATCATTTAGCAGCTAGCAATTCACTTATTCATTTTGTACTTCTCCTTGGCCATCCTTTGCCAGAACAATTAGATTCCACAACAGGAAATACATTTGGTCCTAAAAACTTTTTTATTATTTATTTTATTCTTGGATATGTGTTTAAAATTTATTCTAAATATGTCAAATATAAAGTCAGATTATCTCTTACTGTTGGAAAACAACAGTTTTATATTGAAATTAGTTTTTAGCCACTTTATATTTCAAGGGAAAACACATTTCTCCTTACAGTACTTAGATGAGTGATTTGGAATGAGGCACTGAGGATCAGAGAACTTGCCTTCAAGTTTTCATGACACCACTTGTGAAGAGAGTTCTGGGCAATCTATTTTTTTTTTCTTTTTCTCCACATTGGAATTTTGTATAGCAGGTAGGCTGGAGCACTGGTCTCCCCATCAATCAGGCAGTTATAAAATAATTTTGCATATGTGTTTCATGAAACTAAGAAGATAGATTTTTGGTTAATAAGGAAAGATGTACTATTTATTTTTTTTTTTAAAAAAAGCTTTTTATATATGTTAAAGATAAGTCTTTACCTTTGTGAAAAAATATTTTTAATACTATTCCACTGATCAGACTTAAATACCATTGATCTTTCACATTCTTTAATTAGTTAATTTAAACAAACAAAATAAATTCAGGGGCATGATAAAACAGATTTGATAAATGCGATATTTTTAAAATTTCTATTAAAGCATGTTATACTTTGCTCTTGTTTAGTTTTTTTCTATAATATTTAATTTTCCATTTCTTTTTTCTGATTTTTCCAATGTAGACAAAAGTTAGTCAATTGAGTAAGGTCCAAATTGCAAGTTAATATGCCTTTAGCATGTATTTTCTAGGCTTAAAATTTTAGTTTTACTCCCATAATTGACTTGAGATAAATCAACTGACTATTCTCATCTCTGGTGGTATTTACTATAGTTGCATTTGCACTTTGCAAAAGTACTCAATAAAGATATATCTTTGCCCCTGAAAAGTGTTTTTCTCTAATTTCTAATGGACAGAAGTTTTCCCCACTTAGATGGAACAGGACTCAGGAAATGTCATCAGTAAGCTGTGACACTGTTGTGTGGAGATCTATTGAGAATGCCAATATAATCATCATTTGAATGCAAATATCATCAGCTTCTCTTTGATGACTTCTTCATTCTATTTATTTCTTACACACATAACAATTTTCTGCCAAACTACAATTCCTAGACATTGCAAACTAGCAGATTTTAACAATTATATAAATTAGAACAATATACACATATTGCATATTGTCAATGACATTCAGAAAATAAAACAGTGTTATTTAATTTGCTAGACACAAGAAATTAAATGACATCAGAATAAAGGACTGTTCTCCATATTTAATCAGTCTAACTTTATAAACAGGTGATTATATTGTTCTTATTTATCAAATTTCACTATTTATAATTATGAATTCTGTCACAGACAGCATCTAGATTGAAAACAGCCCTCTACAGATTGTTGATTTAGGGTCATGGTCCACATGAGTCAATCAAATGGTATGTAAGAGAATGCATCAATGTGGCAGAAAAAAAATATTAGAATTGAATTTAAAATTAGTTTTAAAATCCCACCCTTTGAAAATGTGAATGTTTTGATTATAACATTATATATTATATATGATAGAACATACATATTTAACTCTCCATTTCTTTTTTCTGATTTCCCCTATGTAGACAAAAGGTAGTCAGTCAAGTAAGTTCCAAATTGCAAGTTAATATGCCTTTAGCATGTATTTTCTAGGCTTAAAATTTTAGTGGATATATCTGAACACAACTGCATTATTGTTTTAATTTTTTTCTCCCTAAAGCCTCCTCTAGTTTTTCGAATTGTTTTCAAAGGCTGCATGATACTCTGTTAAGTGGTTTCTTTGTAAATCATTTAGAACAATTTCAACTGGCAAAATATTATCTTCTTCCAATTTTCAACAATTATTTATATTCCTTAACATTATTTTTAGAGAAAAAAATAAATTTAGAAAAATCTGAAGACAAAATGCATTCTGATTTTAAAGTTGATACAATAAGAAAATTTTAAGGAAGAGACACTTTAGCAGAGAGCTGAGTAACCATCATGAATGAAATAAGCAAAGACAAAGACAGGAAGACAACGCAAAGCTGAGTATATGCTCTAAGGGCTACAGTTTGTCAGAGATCTATGAGCTGTTACCCCAGGTGATGGGTTTTATGTCATACAGCTCAATTATTGAAATTGTTTTTCAACAATCTATTTTTGGAACAGTTTTAGATTAACAGAATTATTGCAAAGATAACTCAGAAATTCCTATATAATCCACAATCAGTTTTATTCATGATTAAAATGATATCGATTTCCTATTCCTACTGGGACAGATGTCAATATACGCGGGGCTTAGAACAACGCAAATTTCTTGTCGTAAAGCAGGCTAGAAGCCATAAAATCGATTTGTCAGCTGCGTTGTGTTTCTTCTGGAGACTCTGGGGCAGCAGCTCCCAACCTTTTCAGCACCAGGGATGGATTCTGTGGAAGACAATTTTTCCACAGATGGATGGAGAGTAGAGTGTGTGGCAGGGATGGTTTGGGGATGAAACTTTTTCCACAACAGACCAACACGCATTAGTGAGATTGTCATAAGGAGCACGTAACCTAGATCTCTCGCATGTTCAGTTCACAGTAGGATTCGGGCTCCTATGAGAATCTAATGTCATCACTGATCTGACAGGAGCCCAGGAGCCGGAGCCCAGGAGCCAGAGCTCAGGCAGTAATGCTGGGTTGCTGCCTCACCTCCTGCTGTGCGGCCAGGTTCCTAACAGACCACAGAATGGTACCAGTCGGTCCCCAGGGTGGTGGGGACCCCTGCTGTAGGACATAATCCATTTCCTTGCCTTTTTTTAGTTTCTAGAGGCTATCTCTATTCCTTGACTTATAGCTCCCTTCTTCTACCTCCAAGGCCGACAGAATAGCACTTTCCTATCTCTCTCTCACACACACACATCTCAATTTCGTCATCGCATCGGAAACTTTGACCATCCTGCCTCCCTCTTATAATGACTCTTGTGATTATATAAGGCACATCTGAATAATCTAGAATAATCTCTCCATTTCAAGACCCTTAATTTATATTTGTAGGTTCTCTGTTTTCATGTAGGGTAACAGTTTCACATATTTAGGGGATTAGGAGGTACAATTTTTGGAGGAAGGGAGACATTATATCTTACACTGAAAAGGTATATTTTTCACAATTAGTAAACCAATATATTGATATTCTATTATGTTTTAAAGTCTATTGTATACAGATATTTAGTCTTTCCTTAATATTGGTTTTGTTTCAGGAGCTCATCCATCATACCTCACTACTTTCAGTAGTCATGTTTCCTTAATTTCTTAATGGTTGTAATATTTCTCAGACTTTGGTTGTTTTTTGATAAGCTTAACTACCTGGGGAATTAATTGTTCAGGTATTTTACAGAATATTTTTAAAATGAGAACTGTCTTATATTTTCCTCATGATTATACAGGAGTTATGGATTTTTTGGGAGGAAGACCACAATGGTAAAGTTGCTATCACATCTTATCAAGAGTATATACTCTCAATATATAACTTGTCATTGTAATTGTTCACCTTGATTGCCTGGCTTGAATCATTGTCACTTTTCATCATTCCAAATTTACTTTTCCTTAAGAGTAAATTTGCTCTTTTTAATTCAATTTACACATAGTACTCTTTAGAAGAAACTATGTGAAGTCAATCTTTAAGGAGCAGGGAGCAATGCTTCATATCCTTTAGGGTATCATTACAACATAAATTATTTGAAATTCTTCTTCAAGAGAGATTTATCTATTATCCATTTGCTTAAGAGTTTGATCATTTACATCATGAATATTTATTTTATATTTTAGGTTATAATCATACACAGTTTACTTATTTTATTGCTGAAATTGTTCCAATTTTGCCATTTGGAACTCTTTCCTTTGCTCCTATGTCCCTTTCATAATCCCCATCAGGGTGTGTGCATGCATGCATGCGTGTGTGTGTGTGTGTGTGTGTGTGTGTTGTTTTGCTTTTATTGAGCACTTTCTTACTTTTTGACACTACAATACACAAGAGGCTCCAGACGCATTTTGTGTATTTTCTACCCCAGTCCTAGAGTGAGACACTCATCCAAGCGGCCTGGTTCCTTTTATTGAAGAATGGTATTGGAAACCAAGATCTAGATGTAAAGTGTTCTCAATAGTACTAAAATGTCACTGTTTCTAGGTTCTTACAGCTGACAAAAGAAGAAAACATGTGTATACACTAATTTATGTATATAAACATGTATAGATGATTCTATATGAAACCACCTGTATCTATATGAAGCTGAACATAAGTTCAAACTAATGTCTCCAAATCAAATCCATACTTCATGGGTCATTCTGGCTTCTACCCATTTTTCTGTAACCTGTCCTTGTAACATCAAATCGCCTCCCCCACCTGATATTTATGCACTTAATTCAATTCCTGTATACATGCAGTGTGGTTTCAGAATTTTTAACACGTAACCCCACAGGATACAACTTTCCAACCAGTTATAATGCTTATGTATAGTTCTTTTTGCTTTAGTGTCAAAGACTTTACATTTTCAAAGTTATGTATTTCATCATATTTCATTATTCTACCAGCTTTTTAACTGATGTTATTTAATGCATTTTTAATATATTTAAATTCTTTGGTCACATTCTGCTTTTTGTCCTCCAATTTCAATGCTATTTTTAAAAATTTTGAATACATTAGATTTGTTCTTTGCATAGTAAATTTCTGTGGGTTTTGGCAAACACTTAATTATAGTATCATTCAAAATAAAATCACCACCCTAAAATGTCCCTGTGCTTTACCTATTTAACCCTCCCTTATCAAACACAACAAATAACCAATAATTGGCTTATCATCTTTTTATTTTAGTATTTAAACAGCTGATCAAACACAACAAATAACCAATAATTGGCTTATCATCTTTTTATTTTAGTATTTAAACAGCTGATCAAACACAAAGGTCCTACTGATTGTATCCCAAGTGACCTTCGAGAAGCTTTGTATTTTGTATTCAGATGTAAAATCTAATTGGCATTGATTTTTTTGTAAGATTAATATTTGTGTCAAGATTCATTGTTTTACTTACAGGACATCGACGTGTTTCACCATGATTTTTTAAAAAGACTATTCTTTCTTCATTCACATGCCTTTCCTCTGGATCAGTTTATTACATTTTGACTATATTTGAGTGGGTTTTCTTTGGGCTCTCTATTCTGTTCTGTAATCTATGTGTCTAATACTTCACCAATACCATACAATCATGATTATGGTAGCCTTACTATAAGTCTTGAAATAGAGTCATGTCAGTCATCTAACATTGTTGTTCTTCTTGCTCAGTATCATGTTAGCCATTCTTGTCTTTTGCATTTTTGTAAACTTTAGAATCAATGTTGATATTGACAAAAGAGCTTACTGCAGTTTTAATTGAGTTTGAGTTAAACCTATAGATTAATTTTGGAAGAACTGGCACTTTAATGTTGGCTCTTTCAATTCATGAACACGGAACATCCATTTTTTTAAATATTTGATTTTTAAAATCAGTGTTTATAATTTTTTGGATATAGATCATATATGTATTTGGTTAGAATTTGCATCTAAGTATTTCTCTTTTTTTCCTTATCTAATGTGAATGATGTTGTGCTTTTAATTTTAAATTCCAGTTGTTCATTGCTAATATATGAGGAAGCAATAGAATTTTGTATATTAATCTTGTATCCTGAAACCTTGGAATAATATCTTATTGTTCAAAGAGTTGTCACTGCCATTGTTGCTGTTGGAATTTTGGGATTTCCTACAGAAACAATCAGTTATCTGTGAATATATGCAGTTTTATTTCTTCCCCTCCAATTTTTATATTTTTTATCTTTTTGTCATAATGCACTGGTTAGACCTTCCAGTACAATGCTGAATAAGAATGGTGGAGAGCATATCTTTGCCTTGTTCCAAACGTTAGAGAGAAAGGATTCAAGTTCTCACTGTTAAGTATGAGATTAGGTGTTTTTTGTTTGTTTGTTTTAATTTTAAAAGTTAAATATTGATATCACCTCTATTTTTAGTTTTTGAGTATTTTTAATTTTTAATCATAAATGAGCATTAGTTTATTTGTCAATGCTGTTTCTGCATCAAGTGATATGATTATATAATGTTTTTTCCTTAGACTGTTGATGTAATGATGGTTTTCACTGATTGATTTGCTATGTCTTAGGCTACAAAAGTTGCTGAAAGATGCTATCCCTAGCTTTTACCTCACACAACTCAGTTATATTACTTTATAAAGAGATTCAAGATACTTTGATCCACACAGAGGCTAATTTCCATTTGTTGAAGTGAAATGGCAGGAATTTTAAAAATTTTACTAATGTCAGAGATGGAATGTTAAGATTTCTTCTATGTCACATTATGTGTTGTGTTCTGTTCTCAGAAATATAAGTATGGAAAAATTGGATGTTCACCACAGGAAAACCAAATTTTAAAACTTGCTGCAAAGAAATATTTTGCTTAGCATGTTTCTTCTTCCAAAGTATTACAGAATGAAAGATCCATCACCTGAAGTGAGAGGGGTCATATACAGCTTAAATAGATCAAACAAACACATCAGAATCACTAGGTATTGTGGCAGTAGGCAACCAAAATTCTCACTTACTTCAAGTAGGATGATTTTGGTTTGAGAAGTTAGGCAACAGTAGGCGTCCTAAAGAAACTGCATGCTGGGCTTTCTTGATTACAGATATTATTCATGTTTTCCTTTTTATTCTCTTCCACTCTGGGCCTCCTAACTCTAAGTTGCCTGTGCCTCATCCTAATTTATTTTACTTACTATTACCACCAGCCTCACATTTTACATAACATACCATTCTGAGCATTTAAGTTATTACAATCCCCTCCTTTATTATTCATTTTCAGTCAGCTTCCAAGGTATCACATAATTCTTTTCTCCTCCTACTTTACTAGTGTCTCCTTTATAGGGATATTTGCTGAATTCTTTTCCTGTTCCCAACATTTTAGCGTTGTAGATACTCGAGATCAGTTTTTGGCCTTCTCTTTTCTACCCACATCATTGTATCCTCATTTTATTCAGTTAGATGGCCTAATAGTGAAATATGTACCTAGAATTTCAAAGCTTTATCTTCAGTCTGGTTACTCTCTTTTAGTCCAGATGTATATATTCAACACGCTACTTGCAGAGATACACCCCACACACGCTCCACACACAGAGCATAATCTTCTCTACTTCAGCAGATGACAACTTCTTTCATTTAATGGCTCAGACTAAAGCTTTCACTTATTTTTGACTCTTTTTCTATCATGTTACATCTAATTTGTCAAGAATTCCTCTTGGCTTTATTAAAAAATACATTATAATTCAACCATTATCTACACCACTACAACTCTGATCCAAGCCATCTTTGCTTTTGCTATTGATTGATCCAGTAGCCTCTAAGTTCATCTCCTTGCCCCTACCAGTCTATTATCAAAACAGAAGTCAGAGACATAGAGGTCAGACCACAGTGCTTTTTTATTTAAGTCATTCAATGCTCTCACTTTTTATTATTCAGAATTAAATGGAAAGTACTTCAAATAGCCTATAATTGTCAAAATTATTTGACCCCTATTAGCTCTGTGACCTCATTTTCTTCTATCTTGCTTATATAGATATTGTCTTAATGACCTCTCTGTTTTTCCTCAAACACACAAGTCCCATCCCATTTCAAGCATTTTGACTGGGATATTCCCTCTCTCTGTATTGCTTTCCCAATATTTGCATGTATATCACCTGATCAGTAAGACCTGCCCTAACAGCCTTAAGTAAAACTGCAACCCAGTTATCACTCTCATACTCTTGGTTCCCTTCAACCAACTCTATTTTTTCCATAACACGTACCACATTCTAACCATTATATTTTATTGTTTTACATTTATATTGTTTAATTCATGTTATTGCCTCATCTCAGTCATTTTAATATAATTAGGCATCAGGAAACATAACGGTTTATTTTATTTACCATCACTTTCCAGATACTGTAATCTCTGCCTGGCACATAGTAGAAACTCAATATGTAATTTGTGAATCAATGAATAAGCCATTCCATGTAACAAAAAATATAATGTCTGGCATAAAGCAAAGCAAAATGTTTCTATCTTTGTTCAAGTAACGAAAAGTGGTTGCCAACTGGATGATTCTCAATTTCATATTCCACAAGCAAGAATGAAGTCTGTAAAAAAATCCTACCTCCAAAAAGAAGAAAACTTTCTGATATTAAAAGAAAAGAAAAGAAACTTTACCAGTGAAGGATTTGTGATCATATCCAAATATTATTGCATAAAATCACACACTAAAAAATATCCCAGTGATGCCCAAGCCAAAATTGAAACTTCATACACATAAAAAATTCACGAAGACATGCAAGCATTAGATTCAGTTTCATCAACTGAGGACAAAAACTTAAGATGGCAAATTCTTCTTCTTAAGGACTAAATACACAAAAGTATTTCAATAGAAAAAAAATCTCATAAAGGCAGGATTTCAAGTGACTGTAAAAAAGTTAATGATTCTTTTGAGATTTTAATTCCAGTTATTCATGAGGTACATGTCCTCCAGACTCTACAGCTTTAGTAATTGCAATCAAATTCCTTATAGGAATAGTCTATTTTTTTTTTAAAGGGAATCTGGAAGAAAAGACAGAAAATATTTCAGAGATTTCTGAGGCAAAAAAAAAAAAAAAATAGACTCTTAATGCATGACTTCCAGATTTTATCAAAGCCAGATAAAAAGAGAAAGTACATGCCTGTAGACATTTTCACATATGCACGAAAGTACATACACCCACAAGCATAACTTTCTTTTAATAAAAGGATTCTTATGATTGGTGTCATGCATACCTTCTACAGAATTATGCAAGCTATCAAGATAGTGTACAGGTACCTGGAATAAGATCTCTTCTCCCTAAACAGGAAGTCAGAGTGAACTGGCACCCTAGGTGTAAGATCATTCCTTGCTTACTATCTACTCAAGTGTTACAGTAAAGAGATCCATTCCTCGCTTTCACCCTGACTCAAACACTGCCTTAAACTCACCAGGATTAATTTTAGTACATATGAACATATATTTATCTCATCAATGTCATCCCAAGAAAACTCTCATAGTCCTAGTAACATCTTGTATTCTTTACATGAATTATCATATATCTTTATCTATCTACTATTCTGTCTCCTTTACAATGCTTCCTTAAATCCTAAAATTATTTCTGTATGACATTTGAAATTTATGCTCCATTAACAGTTAAGTATCTCATAATTTTATCATGTGTTCAAGATATTTCTTTCATCTTTATGTTTGAATGTAAATCTGAACCTCTTCTAAGGACCCTAGTTAACACAACTTACCACAGATCTTGTTCCATGGGTCCTGGAGGTGGTGTCAGCATCGTTCTTTCTCCTCATAACCATTTTCAAACCATTCTCCCTTTCTACATTAAAAAAAAAAAGAGAGAAAGAGAATAAGAATCAGAATTATATGTAATTTCATGATTACATCACACTATATTATTTTGATGCTTTGTAGTTAAAATTTAAATTAAAATTTGAGTTAATGTGATTGTATCTGTTTTTTAGCCTTTAAGGAACTATTAAAAATCAAGATATATTATCTGTAAACATTATTTGTATATTCTATTAACTTGCCTTTCTCACTAATTTATATAGCTTGGTAATGTTCTCAAATGCCATAAATTCTAATATTTGCATATTATGCTACTATATGGAATTACATTGATTTATTTAACAATTTCCAGGTAACTTCAATTTCATTTTTACTGGTTAAATAATGCTTTACTTTCTTAAAGTTAAACATGTTACAAACAATATTTTTATCTCAATAGACTTGATAAATACTTATTAAATTCCTTTCTACAACTTGACCTTTTAATTTCCACAGCCTATTTCTGAAAAAAATAAAATTAACATTACATTTTTAGATTACAAAGAAAATCTCAATGAATTTTTAAAAGAAGACATTTCAAAGGCTACATTGTATGATCACCATGCATCCAATCTAAAAGATAGTTTATAAAGGTATAAAGGAGAAAAATAGCCCCATGAAAAATATATTCCATTAAATAAATTTTGAGTTTAAATGTTAATAAAAACCACAATTATCTTAAGCTTTAGAAAACAATGAAAATGAGAACATTGTATATAAACACCTATATCATTGATCAAAAGTCAAGTAAGAAAGAACATTACAAATGAAGCATTCTGCTCAAAAAGTTAAAAAGAAAGCATAAAACAAATACAGAAAGCAGGAATGTCCCAGGGGCAGAAAGAGTCAGGCTTGAGATTTGCCTGAATCCTGCATTTCATAATTTATAATTAAAACAAAGTAAAAAAAAAAAAAACTGGATTATTACACTGAAAATCATGTGGCCTATTTCAGAGTCTTTCGTAAATACTATGCTTTTTATCACTTCTGCCAAATGGCCCATAAGATGCTGCCTTCTATATAACACCACAATTTTAAACTGCAAAACATTAAATGTTACAGAAAACATGCTGTAGAAGTCCACTTTGTCAAAATATCCTAGTTCTATATAGCAAGGCTGTGCAATAACTTGTAAATGAATAAACAAGCATCATAGGTAAGCCAAACTGAAGATTCAAGGAAACATTTTGAGCACCTTGTAAACTATAATCATCCAATCCCTCTTGGACTCCTGACTCTGTTTTGGCAATTTGGAAGCAAGATGAAACTAGATAAAGTGTTTACTGCAAGAAAGGGTGCCTCTGCTACATACAAAGGGAATTGTAAACTTAGCCCTGTGATCCTGCCATTTAGTCTTTTTAATGATTCTGAGCCACAACCTCCCTGAGTTAACATCTTTTTCTCTCTATGCTTGAGCTTTCAGAAGCCTAGAGGAACGCTGACTTTTTTTTTTTTTTTTTAGCCTTTTATTAAACTTAAGCCTAGAAATAAGGGAAAGCTAAAGGAAAAGGATTAGAGAGGTTTATTCAGCACTGTCAGAGAAAGAAAATCCCTGCCTTACTGCCAGATATATTAAACTCCTGATCTTGCAATTGCATAAAATTATCACTGGCATTATATCTATGTCAATTAAATCTGGTGTTGCAGAAAATGATTTAACCAGTTCCCTCTTTCAATGTCTTTCAAGAACTCTAATTAGTGTGAGAGGTGTGTTTCTGTTTCAAGTAGTGCTATAGTCATCTAGGTATTATTCAAAGGCACCATTAAAACTCGTTAATATGGGAGTATCTCAGAGGAGTTTATGGGCTTTCAGGACAGTACTGTTCAGACAAGTTTGTCCATAAAAAGTAATTTGTATTAAAAATGTTAAGAGTATAGTGTTTTCCATCATGAGAAAATATTTCTTTCTGTGTTATAAGCAGATTGCTAATGTTTCTGCTTGTTTATCAAAGATGCCTCATTTTTATAAGACCTAGATTTTTGTTTCTTATGTTATTAATAACCTTCATAAATAGACACAATTTTTTTCTATACCTAATTTGTGTAAGAAAAGAGAAAAGCAATGAATGAAAGTTTAGCTTTTCTAAGTTTACATAGTAAAGCTTCTTTTACTCTTTTGCTACCCTCCTCTATTTTATTGTTGATCTTAACTACAAATAAACTGGTTTGGCAATAAGAAAAGATTTGAATACCCAGCAGCAAATTGAAAATTGGAACTTGGAAAGTATTGCTTTTAGACTCACACATTTTCCTATCTATCCTTCTTGACTAGTACGAAAGCTCATTGACCCATCATTCCATTGAATCCCAATTAGTTTTTGGATAGTTTGCACTTTTTTATGGTGGAAGCATGCCTGATAAAATAGATTACTATAACCTGAGAGTAGATTGCTGTTCTTATGTATTTTCAACTCTATCCAATTCAGTACTGAACATACAGTTAGACATTCTTTAGTGTTTGTTAATTAACACTATTTTCTAAATAGAGCAGTTCAAAATTAATAACATTGATGTATTTTCACTAAAATAAATTATATGTGAAATATTTTATTGTTTTTATATCACCATTATTTAACAAGTGAATTCTATATGTTAGATATAGGGCTAAGAAACAGGAATATAGAGAGGAGTACATTTTAAAAGATTCAGAATCTGGTATGGGGGACAAATAAGTAACAATTATAAAATGCAACAATGGGTTTCATAATTGAGAGATACATTAGATAAATAAATATTTACGTAAGTGATTCTTGGTAAAGGAAATGCAAGTTTTGGGGCAAAGATTCAAGGTTGGGGAGAATTGGACGGAACATATTTTCTATAATAGAAAGTACAATGCTAAATGCTGAAGAATAAATACAATGTGGCCAAGATGAAAATTTGGAGAAGGGTATTTTAGCAAAGACAACAAGGTCTGCTAAATCAGATAAGGGTAAGGGACATAAAGACACTTAAGGCAATTTCATATTATTAGCAGAATATATGTAATAAAATTGAGAAATGAGACTGAAAACAGAGTAAGCAAATGATTAATAACTAAAACAATATTAAAGAATGCTATGGTTTGAATGTGCTCCCTTAAGTTCATATGTTCATACTTAATCCTCAGTGTAACAGTATTTAAAGGTGAGACTTTATCAGGTGATTAGATTATGAGAGCTCTGCCCTGATTAATGGACTAATGCTGTTATCATAGAAGTGATTTCGTTATCACAGATATGAATTTCTGAAGAAAAAAATAAGTTTGACCCTCTTCCTCTCTCACTCTCATACTCTCTTGGTCTGCCATCGTCACCATGGGGTGATGCAGCATGAAAGCCCTCACCAAACACCAGTGTTATGTTCTTGGGCTTCCTAGCCTCCTGAATCACAAACCAAGTAAGCTTCTATTGTTTATAAATTACCCACTCTCTGATTTTCCATTACAGCAACAAAAAACAAATTAAGACAAAGAATTAATACTTTGTATTAAAGGTAATAAATGAGACACAAAAGAATAACGCATAGAGAAAATAAATTAAAAACACAAAATAGCAGTTTTAAGTTATAACATCATAGTATTAAGACTTAACTATTAAGTTACAACAACATAGTATTATCCTTAAATGAAAATAGTGTAGATATATCAGTTAGTCAGACATTGGTGTAGTCAGGGAAAAATCACATACCCACTCTATGTTGTTTTACAAATTGATTTCAAATTTTACAGCATAGGTAATTTAAAGTAAAAGTGTCAGGAAAGAGGTCCTGATCTGCACCCCCAAAGAGGGTTCCTAGAATTCGCGCAAAAAAAGAATTCAGTGCAAAATTAAAGCAAGTTTACTGAGAAAGTACAGTGGTGAAAGGACTCCATACACAGAGTAGGACATTACCGAAAGCAAGAGTAGAAAGGCATCCACCCTATGTACAATGCTTATATATATGGGCAGATGTGTTCCGCTCTCAGGGTTTGTGATAAAGGATTAATTTTCTTAATTAGTATGTTTTGCAAGAATCGATATTATTATCTTTAAAGCAAAATTAGGAATGTCTTTGTTCTCCAGATATTGTGGTATTTGTGCACTCCCAAGTCTGGTTCTGCTTTGTGAACATTGTTAATTTGTTCCCTTAACCATAAACATCTAGACGCTAGGAATGCCTAACTTTCTGGGAATGCAACCCAGCACGTCTCAGACTCATTTTCCTGGCCCTCACTCAAAATGGAGTTGCTCTGGTTCAAACACCTCTGACAAAAGCAGTGTAAAGGAAATAATAAATATAAGATAAAAAAAATCAAGGAAATAAAAATGATAAAACCAATTAAGAAAATCAATTACACAAAGCATGTTCCTCAAAATGTTAACACAATTGGTAAGGCTGACAAATATCAAAAGCAAAGCAAAAAGACACAAATCGGCCGGGCGTGGTGGCTCACGCCTGTAATCCAAGCACTTTGGAGGCCAAGGCGGGCGGATCACCTGAGGTCGGGAGTTCAGGACCAGCCTGATCAACATGGTGAAACCCAGTCTTTAAACAAACAAACAAAAAACACAAATCATCAGTATCCAGAATAAACTGGGCTGTCACCGAAAATCCTGCTGCTATTATAAAGATAATGAAAGTATATTACAAACAACTTTATGATCCCAAATATAACAATTTAGAAAAAAATTGACCAATTCCTCAAAAAATGCAAGCTATTAAAATGCAACCAAGATGAAATAAATAATCTGAACAGTATTAAACCATTAAAGAAATTTAATTCATCATTTAAAAATTCATAGAATGAACATCTACAGACCCAGATGGTTTCACTGGAGAATTCTATTAACTATTTAAAGAAGAATTAGAACTAATTTGACACAATCTTTTTTTCTGAAAAAGAAGAGGAGAGAAAACTTGTATTAGGATAATGTTACCCTGATCCCAAAACCAAAGAGCAAAAAACAAAAATAAATACCAAAAAAGTATAGATGAATATTTCTTATAATCTTTGACCAAAAAGAAATACTCAAGCAAATATTAGCAAACTGAATTTAACAATGTTTAAAACAATATATAGTCAATTGAGTGTGACTTATTAGAAGTTTGCAAAGCTAGTTCTATATTTTAAAAAAATCAATGTAATCCAGCATATCAACAGGCTAAGAAGGCAAATCACATGATTCTATCAATTGATACAGAAAAATCACTTGAGAAAAGCTAGCATCTATTAATAATAATAAACAACTCAGTAAGTATTCAGTAGGAAAAAAATATGTGAAACTTGATAAAGATATATAAAATAAATCTAGAAGTAGTATCATGCTTAATGTTGAAATATTTAGTGTTTCCACTCTAAAATGAAGAACATGGCAAAAAAAGAAGCAATTCTCATCACTCTTACTCAACATAAAACTACAGTGAATCAAGTAAAAAAGAAGTAAAAGGCACAAATTGTAAAGGAAAGAAAAACTGTCTCTATTTGCTGATGATACAATTATCTTTGTAGAAAATTTCAAGTAATTTGCAAAGTAGAAACATTTTGTAGAATATGAAAGTTAAGCAAGGTTGTAGCATATGAAAATAGCACATACATAGACACACATAAGTGAATCACATTTTTAAATAGTAAGAGTAAACATATCAAAACCAAAGTTAAAATCACAATATCATTTATAATTTTTCCAGGAAAATGTTATAAAATATTTAGGTACAAACTTAACAAAACATGCACAGCATCTATATACTAAAATTAAAGAATGTTGATAAAAGAAATGAAAGAAGTACCAAATAAATTTAAAGGTATGCCATTCTCATAGAAAGAACCAACATAGTAAGGCTGTAATTTATTTTCAAATTGCTTCACAGGTTCAGTGATATTCTTATGAAAATCCCAACAAGTTTTGTTGTTGTTGTTTTGTGTCATGTTTGCACACTTTGACAAGCTCATTCTAAAATGTTTATGGAAAACCACAGGCCCTAGAATATCCAAAACAATTTTGAAAAAAAATATAATTTAAGATGAATATATTCAATATTTTCTTACCATATAGCTATATAATCATGAGAGTACATTATTGGTGAAAGGCTAGGTCATAAATCAACAGAACAGAATACAGAACCTAATATTAGACTCCCACAAAGGCACAAAAGCTATTCAAGGCAGAAAGTATAGCCATTTGTTTGTTGTTTGTTTGTTTGTTTTTGAAGGCGGGATCTTATTCTATCATTCAGACTGGAGTGCAGTGGCACAATCATAGCTCACTGAAGCCTTCAACTCCTTGGCTAAGAGATCCTCCCACCGCAGTCCCCTAAATAGTCTGGACTCTAGGTACATGTCACCACACCTGGTTAATTTATTTTTTAAAAAATTATTGTAGAGATGAGGGTCTCACTATGTTGGCATGGCTGGTCTTGAAATCTTGGCCTCAAGCAATCCTCCCACATTGGCTGCCAAAAGCTGTCACATTACAGGAGTAAACCACCACACCCATCTAGCATAGCCTTTCAAACAAATAGTATTACTGCAATCAGATAGCCATAGCAAAAAAAAAAAAAAAAAAAAAAAAAACTTGATCTTAAATTCACACCTTATGCAAAAGTTAACATAAATAAATGTATCTTGGATTTCAATGGAAATTATAAGACTGTTTTTGTGAAAAGTAGGAAAAAATCTTGGTAACTGCAGTTAGGCAGACCTCTTAGGCTTGACACCAAAAGCACAAAGCATAAAAAGAAAACACAATGATAAATTGTACCTCATCAAAACTAAAAACCCTTATATGAAAGGCCCTGTTAAGAGAATTGAAAGATAAGCTACAGTCTGGGAGAGAAATAAATGCAAACCTATTATTCAACAAAAGACTTTTATCTAAAATATATAAATAACTCAAAAAGCTCAACAGATAGAAATGAGTAATCCAATCAGAAAATGGGAAAAAATGAATTGAACACACATTTAACCAAACAGTATATTCAGATAGCAAATAAGCAAGAAAGATGTTGAACTTCATTAACCACTAGAAAATAGCAGGTTAAAATCACAATGAGCTATACTAACATACCTATCAGAATGGCTAGTATTTAAAAATAAAATCATGATAATACAAATGTCAACAGAAATGTGGAGAAATTGAATCATTCATACATTGCTAGTGAGAACATAAAATGATACAGTCATTCTGAAAATTATTTGGCAATTACTTATAAAACTAAAATGCTCTTACCATATGACCCAGAAATTGCACTTTCAGGTCTTCATCCCAGATAAATGACAACCTAACACCAAAATCTAAATAAATGTTCATAGCAGTTTCATTAATATTCACAGTATCCAAAATCTAGCAACAACCCTGTCCTTCTATGGCCAATGGTTAAATAAACTGTGATACATACTTGCCATGGAACATTACTCGAGGATTAAGAATACCAACTATTGACATATTTAACAACCTAGAAAATCTCAAGGGCACTATGTTTAATGAAAAAAAAAAAAAAGCCAATTGCAAGGGGACACATACTGCATGATTTCATTTATATAACAGTGTCTAAATGAAAAAACTTTGTTATAGCCCCAAATTAGAAGCGGCTTGATGTCCTTCAACATGTGTATAGTAACCAAACTATTATACATTCATGCTATAGAATGCTACTAAGAAATAAAATGAAAAAATATTAATATATGTGAAATTTAGATAAACTATCATTAAATTATGCTGAATGAAAGAAGCCAATCCCAAAAGTTTACCTATGGCATAATAATTTTTTTTTTTTTTTTTTTTTTTTTTTTTGATACAGAGTGTTGCTCTGTGGCTTAGGCTGGAGTGCAGTGGCTTGATCTCAGCTCGCTGCAACTTCTGTCTTTTGGTTCAAGCGATTCTAGTGCCTCAGCCTCCCAAGTAACTGGGATTACAGGCACCCACCAGCACACATGGCTAATTGTGTGTTTTTAGTAGAGACTAGGTTTCACTGCGTTGGCCAGGCTGGTCTTGCTCTCGTGACCTCAAATGATCCACCCTCCTCAGCCTTCCAAAGTGCTGGGCTTACAGGCATAAGCCACCACGCCTGGCCCTGCATAGTCTCTAACGCTTTTGAAATGGCAAATTTATAGAAATTCATAACAGATTAGTGACTGCCAAGGGATAGGGACAGGCCAAGGGAGAGATGTGAGTATGCTTATAAAAGTGCAATACAAAAGATCCTCAGGAGAATGGAAATATCTTGTATCTTGAATGTATCCATGTCAAAATCCTGATAGTGACATTGTATTAAAGTTTTGCAAGATTTTACTATCAGGAAAAAGGGTAAAGCATTTATAGGCTCTTCCTGATATTTTATTCCAACAGATTGTGAATCTATATTTAACTCAGTATAAAAATATTAATTAAAAAACACAACTGAGAGCTAAATAATATATTTGTACAAGTCACTCTCTCCTGCAAACACTTTTAAAAGAAACAAAAGCAATAAAAAAAATCAATGCTAGAAAAATCAAAATCAACCATGCCTAAATTATTGAGAATATTTAAAAATATGAAAAAAGATTTAATTTAAACTAGACAGAAGAACAGACATACTGTAATAAATGTATTCAAACTTATAATACAGCAATTTTAAAGTTGATATATTTTTATATTAATAGACTAAAAGTGGTATATTCTTATATATTAAATTAAAATAGAAAAGGTTGAATTAGCAGACAGTTATTATGTTTTAAAATAAAGTCTTAGCTTCAAATAAACCTGACTCTGACAAATAAAAATATATTTCCATTTACAGGCAAAACAGGAAGACTGTATGTACTATTTTAAAACTCAATTCATTTTTAGTGTATTTTATATATCAGCAAATATATTTATATTTTAATTTTTTTATGATAGACATTCATATATTATAAAATCATTTCATTAAACATTTATATATGTTTTTACTTCATAGAAGCAAACTTGCTTTGTTGAAGGACTTAAAATTTTAACAGGTTTTTAAATATATTTGTCAGATATTTCCTCTATATGAAGATTGCTGCTTTCCACATTTTTGAGATAGCTAGAAGTATCTTTCCTTCCCTTCTTCTTTCCTTCCTGACCATCTCTCTATTTCGTCTCCTGTCCTTTCTGTCCTTCTTCTTTGTCAATGTTATTGAAACATGACTTATATTTTAAATTGCCATTTTCTTGATTGCTTTTCAGAGTGAATGTATCTCTATAAGACATTTGCTCATTAATATTCTTTTTTTTTTTTTGCTTAGTAACCATGACTCTTCTTTTTTAATGCTTACATATAACACATGGGTATGTTAATATTATAAGATACATTAATATATGTTAGTGTATATGGGTATGTTAATATTATAACCATGCCACTTCTTTAAACAATCTCCAAATATGTATACATTTGAAGATTTATATATATATATATTTTTTTTTTTACATTTTATATATATATATATATATATATATATATATATATATATGTATATTTGGATTTTTTTTTAAAGAAGAGCCATGGTTATTCTATTAACACTTTCTGGATATATTGTGAGGGTCCCAAGAGAAACTTCTAGGTAGGCTCCATATGGTCTTTCACGACCTAAGCTACTATTGCCACTTGTATTGCCAAGTTAATATCAATGAGATTGTTGTCATTGTTGTCTTAGAAACATCTCTAAAAGACAACTCCTTTCATATTTCCTTGGATATATAATGAGCAGCTTACCTTTAGCCAAATACACCTTGCCACCTTCTCAGACCATCTCAGCCGGAAACCAATTTTTCATGATTTTATAGTATCACATTTATATCATAACATTCATTCTTTATCATAGAAATTAGGAAGGTGAGCTGTGTGCTAGACTAAATGTAATCCCAAATTCAGCAAGCTATTATATGTTTGAAAGGGAAAACTTAGTCCTTTTGTCTCAGTTTGCTTATATATAATAGTGAAAGCTTTTTCTACTCTTACTATTCTTACATTCTTAAGGTCTCTTAGCTATTAAGAACTGTCAGACATATTCTAGTAGCTAATTTTCCTATCCTGAAATTATGTACTGCATCTGGTCTATGTACTTACTGGAGATCTGACCTCAAGTGTTTTCTGAGCCCAGGCTTCCAGGGGTGGTGTCTTTTACCACAAACAATTATTAAAAATTGTAAATGTTGGTATTGTGATTTAATTCTCTGTACAAAGAAAGAAGCTCTATGCAGTGGGTTTGTGGTTTAATGGTCACAAAAATGTTCACACTGCTACTACTCAGCACATGTACAAATTTTCAAATTTATAAATATTAAAATTTTAAACTTACACTAAGTCTTTTCAGTTTCTTTAAAGACCCAGGTATGAGTGTATGCTTAAATATTTTCCTCTATTACGTAACTAATGAAGGTATAAACTTGTATTTAGTTTTTCAGAGCGTGCTGAAATATGATTTTAGGAAATAAATTAAGACTATGTATTGAGCCAGTTACAGGCTGAACATCAAGTTGATAAAATTTTATTTGTATTTTTAAAATTCATAAATGGGAGTTAAAATGTGTCTTTTCACTAAATATTTTTATTACAAAAAATAGTAAAGGATACTTCATTATGCATTTGGAGGATTAGAAGTGTTAAAATACGGAGAACATTCATAATAAGGTTGGAACATAGTGAGCACAAACTAGAGTAACTTTATTTAAGTAAATTCCGTTATTTAGGTCTATGCTACTATATTTCAAGCTCCTGGAGAAAAGAGATGATGTTTCTTGTAATTTTATAACTCAAGAGTGACTAATATGTACTTTATGCTCCATGGATACTCACTTTTTATGCAGAAAATGATTCTTTTCTTAGCATAATATTTGATAAACAGATCATAGATCAACTGTTGCTTCTTCAAAAAGTTCTTCTCTAAAGTAAACCAAACACTAAGACTTTAATCTATGTTTTAATCATACATAACACAATTTATTTTTTTCTTTATGTATTTATTAGCCTTACATGCGCTCTGAGGTCTTGGATTTGTTGTGTACCTAGCACCTGAAGAATATCTTACACATAGTAGATAATTACTTGTTGAGTAAATGAATATGATATTAGTTAACTTTATCTTTGTTGTTTAAGAGGCATGTATTTTTCAAGATACATTGTCATTGCTACTAGTCTATTAAAAAGTCACTTATCTATCCTAATAAATCTGTTTGGATATGCTCAATGTGTATTTTTAATCCTATTTATTTTCTAAATAGTATGGCTATAATTGATTACATTCTATGTTGTAAGGCCCATTTTAAATTGATTTTTTCTATCCTTTGGTATTTAATAGAGAAGATAGTAGCCAAAAATTAACTATACCTTTTGGTCACAATATTCTAAATTTGTTTATGACAACGTTTGTTAGGGCAGTATTTTAACACCTTTTACTGCAACACACTGAAATTAAAGATGAATGCTGCAATAATGCTATCTTTCAAAAATTCTTAGAATTATTCTGGGGAAAACTCTTTCACATGTACACAGACTTTTAACAGTTCATTTTAAAAGTTAATCTTCACAAATCTCACAGATAAGATTTTACTTTCATGGTATGCTTATTTTGATCAAAGGTAGGTCCTATAACCTATAAAACAAAGATATGACTGAAAGAAAAGGGCTTTTTCTCTATAAAAAGGGATCAATTATTCTCACCAGAAAGTCATTCTATTTCTATCAAGTTTGCTCCAGGAGAAACTTCCTGTTGCTATTACTCTTATAAAGAGAGAAAAGCAACATAGAATTTTTGATCATTTACCAGAAAGTCACAGATCATCCTGATTGTGTCTGCTAAGTATGCCAGTTATTACTATGAGGCAGCACAACTGCTTACCAAGGTCCTGAAAGATGTGCTCACCAACCCAGAATAGAAATGGAGCCAAGTTTGGTGAGTTTCTGGCATAGACAACTGTATATTATATTCTAGCTCTTTTTTTTTTTTGACACTCAAAATAGTATTTGAAATAATTTATTTTCCCAGCTTTATTGAATTAGAGCCGACCAATAAAACTGTATATATTTAAGACATGAAACATGATGTTTTGACATGTATATGTTGTGACATGATTAAATTCACACTGAAAGAAAACTGTGGACTGGCCTCTATATTAAGGTGGTAGACATAGATAATACATGGAATTGAATCTGGCAAAATAAAACTGAAAGAGCTTTTAGAGGAAACAAAAAATTCAATGTAGAGTTCCATGAGATCTCTGAGGGGAACTGTTTAAATTCTATTCCTAGTCTCAATGCAATTTTTGCATAGAGAGCTTGTGGATAACTAGGTCTCATGGTAGAAGCATAAATAATTATAAAATATGAATGTATTAATTTGGTCTGAGGCAAATATAATTTGGATATTTTTAGCTTCTCTGTTTTGTTTGCATATTTAGTCTCATGTACTTTATTTGCCAGAAGTGTCCGGAAGAACAATATTTTGTCACTGGATTGTTCTCAGTCAGTGTATGACTTCTGATTAGGAGCATATGAGGCATTGATTAATAACCTCAGGATCAAAACATATAATAAATTATAAAAAAGAATTCACCTTTTTAAATCATGCAACCGACTGAATAAGATTACCCAAGGTTATTGATAATTGTAATATATATTTGCCCATTTTTTCTTTAAATTATACAAAAATAACCAGCTGAGTGCCTTCTTGATGTGAGGCACTACGCTAAGCACCAGAAACAGAGCAGTTAACATGAAGATTTTTGCTCTCAATCAGCTTAATGTATAACTATATTGAATTTTTTAAAATAAGAATATTAAGAGCAATATATTAATACATTAATTATTTACCCACTTTAGTGCAATCTTGGTTTATCTATGACATAGTCTGTTTTGAGAGTTAACAACAGAATTAATAATAAATTAGATAAACATTAATACCCCTGAAATTTTTTATAAAATTAAGTCTAAAAATAAAATAATAATGATAAGCCTAGTTTAAGAAATAAAAAGCCACATTTAAAAATAGGAAATGATTTTTTCTTATCTTCCAACAATGAAAGGTTACTAAAAATAACTGAGGTGAGTTCAAGCACTAAGAAATGAAAAATAAAACAGAAAGAGAATAATGAGCCTTAGTAGCCATAATAGAAGAAGAGGAGAGACGGCTAGCACAAATGTCAGGCCTCAAGGACTGAAATCAGAATAGGAACTTCTCATTCAACCTACTGCCTAATCTATTTTTAAAATAAAAACAAATGCAAAAAAAATGTAAAAGAAGAAAACAAACTTAAAAATGATCTAAATTTATTATGACAAGTAGGAAGCCCTGGAGACTCTCATGTAGAATGTGTGTAACTTCTGTTTTTTAGATCATAAATTAACTCTCTTCCTTATTATTCTTGTTCTATAAGGGACTAGGAGAGATTACAGATATGACTCCCTCCCCATTCCCACTTAGAATCTCTTGTCTTTATTGCAGATTGTCCCTGTACCTAACTCAGACCAGATGACACAAAAGACACCATGACTGCCACATCTTCAGTGTATCATGTTAACTCTACCTTTCCAAAAAATAAAAAATAAAGAAACTCACTTAGATTTTTTAAAACTATGCATTAAGCTTTACATGGAACAATGTTGAAGTCCTCTTAAGCTTCTCTACACTTTGTCTATGTAAGTGACCTTAAACTTCTATACATCAAAACACCAATTTCCATTCTTTAAAATCTGTGGTTTCCAAGCAGCCATCCTCAAGCCTGGCATTTGAATAAATATTATTTCTACTAGATTTTGACCCTTTTGATTATTTTAGGTTGATGACACAAAGTATTAATTCCAATTACAGTTGAGAAAAATTTCCTCTAAATATGAAGCATTTATAGGTTAATTTGGACATACTACCTACTTGCATATTTGTATTTTTTAACTCTAACTATTTTAAACAAGATTAAATGTTTGACAGTAGGATGTATCTCTCCAACTCAGTTGTCTATGTCTGAACTCAGAATCATGACCTTGTGTCCCATAAAACTATTTGTTTCTGTCCAGTAACCAGTTTACTGAAGTATTTGGCCCACCTTTCTATAATCACTGAAAGTCAGCAATTTATAGCAATGATAATAGCTCAATTCATGAGAAGCCCATGTTACATGTCAGGGGTTATAAGGAAGTAGCATTGTGTAGTGTTTATTTACTTTTAAAAACAAACCTTTGGAGAACAAATGTTAAAATCTTAATTTTGCATGTGAGGCTTAAAGGGGTTGGGTGGATGGTGAGGTAACTTCTGAAGGTTACATGGTTAGGAAGTGACAAAGCTTAGCCACTGTTTCACAGAACACAACTGGAGACTAGTGAAAGTGACAGTCTAAGATGGCACACATCTCCCAGGAAATAGAGTTAGCATGAAAAAAATTGTTGTCAGAGTAAGAGTCAATTCCTGCAGAATTCTCACAATGAAGAGGGAAAGATGAGAATTTCAGATAGATAAAATTGGTATACAAGAGTGCTACGTCAATTTAATAATGAAAAGTAATTCAAAATGGTAGATCAGAAAAACCTAGGTAAATGCAATGGAAGAAAGAAAACAAAGCCAAAAATGATGACTAAGTCTATAGTATGGTGATACTCATTAGAAACTAACAAGTGAATGGGAACATGAGTTTGGATTCTAGATATGGGGTTAACACTTACTTCCAGGGGGCACAGAGAAATATCAAATACATAAAATATATTTGTTCTGCTGTAGCCAATTGAAGCAGGTCAGGTGGCGTGAAGTAAAATTTTATTTTCAAGATTAAGAAGTAGTGTCTAATAATAAATAAAATTATTGCAAATTCACAAAAGTAAACTTAAGAAAAAACCCTTGCTAAATATAAAATGCCAGTAGAATGACCTTGATAAATCAAGAGGAGAAGGGCATGATCAGAGAAAAAGAAAGGTGAAGATGAACAGAAGCCAGGAGATAAAAATAGGCCAAATGAGATAAGAAGTGAGCCTCGTGAAATAAGCAAGCATTTTTAAGAAAGTAAAACACAATTGCCTTAGTTGTGAAGTATATTTCAGACAGTAAATAAAATCAAAGTTACTCTCTCCAAAATAAAATTTAGATGTAGAGGACAAACCCAAGACTTTCCACAGAATATAAAAACAGAAACTACAACAACAAAAAGAAAGTTGATACATGTGGAGGGGCAAGAACTGAGAAGTACTACTAACAGAGTCTACTACTTCTCTTCTAAAAAAGAGAAGAACAAATAGAGAACAAAAATTAAGAACCAATTACAAGAAAACATTTTCTTTTATTCAATTATTTATTATACCTTAAGTACTGGGGTACCTGTGCAGATCATGCAGGTTTGTTACATAGGTATACATGTGCAATGGTGGTGGTTTGCTGCATCCATTGTCCTGTCATCAACATTAGGTATTTCTTCTAATGCTATCCCCTCAATCCCCCTACCCCCTACTATTCGTCCCCTATACCTGAATCCCCCCAGGCCATGGTGTGAGGTTCCCCTCCCTGTGTCCATGTGTTCTCATTGTTCAACACCCACTTAGAAATGAGAGCATGTGGTGTTTGGTTTTCTGTTCTTGTGTCCCTTTGCTAAGAATGATAGTTTCCAGTTTCATCCATGTCCCTGAAAAGGACATGAACTCATCCTTTTTTATGGCTGCATAGTATTTCATGGTGTATATGTGCCACATTTTCTTTATCCATTCTATCATTGATGGGCATTTGGGTTGGTTCCAAGTCTTTGCTATTGTGAACAGTGCCACAATAAACAAACGTGTGCATGTGTCCTTATAGTAGAATGATTTATAATCCTTTGGGTATATACTAAGTAATGGGATTGCTGGGTCAGACAGTATTTCTATTTCTAGATCATTAAGGAATTGCCACCCTGCCTTCAACAATGGTTGAATTAATTAGCTCTCCCACCTGCAGTGTAAAAGTCTTCCTATTTCTCCACATCCTCTCCAGCATCTGTTATCTACTGTTTTTTTAATGATCACCATTCTAACTGGCATGAGGTGGTATCTCAATTTGGTTTTGATTTGCATTGCTCTAATGACTAGTGATGATGAGTTTTTATTCATATGTTTGTTAGCGTCAAAAATGTCTTCTTTTGAAAAATGTCCCCTCATATCCTTTTCCCACTTTTTGATGGGGTTGTTTTTTTCTTGTAAATTTGTTTAAATTCTTTGTAGATTCTGGATATTAGCCCTTTGTCAGATGGGTAGCTTGCAAAAATTTTTTCCCATTCTGTTGGTTGCCAGTTCACTCTAATGATTGTTTCNTGGAGGATTAGAAGTGTTAAAATACGGAGAACATTCATAATAAGGTTGGAACATAGTGAGCACAAACTAGAGTAACTTTATTTAAGTAAATTCCGAAAGTTAGGTCTATGCTACTATATTTCAAGCTCCTGGAGAAAAGAGATGATGTTTCTTGTAATTTTATAACTCAAGAGTGACTAATATGTACTTTATGCTCCATGGATACTCACTTTTTATGCAGAAAATGATTCTTTTCTTAGCATAATATTTGATAAACAGATCATAGATCAACTGTTGCTTCTTCAAAAAGTTCTTCTCTAAAGTAAACCAAACACTAAGACTTTAATCTATGTTTTAATCATACATAACACAATTTATTTTTTTCTTTATGTATTTATTAGCCTTACATGCGCTCTGAGGTCTTGGATTTGTTGTGTACCTAGCACCTGAAGAATATCTTACACATAGTAGATAATTACTTGTTGAGTAAATGAATATGATATTAGTTAACTTTATCTTTGTTGTTTAAGAGGCATGTATTTTTCAAGATACATTGTCATTGCTACTAGTCTATTAAAAAGTCACTTATCTATCCTAATAAATCTGTTTGGATATGCTCAATGTGTATTTTTAATCCTATTTATTTTCTAAATAGTATGGCTATAATTGATTACATTCTATGTTGTAAGGCCCATTTTAAATTGATTTTTTCTATCCTTTGGTATTTAATAGAGAAGATAGTAGCCAAAAATTAACTATACCTTTTGGTCACAATATTCTAAATTTGTTTATGACAACGTTTGTTAGGGCAGTATTTTAACACCTTTTACTGCAACACACTGAAATTAAAGATGAATGCTGCAATAATGCTATCTTTCAAAAATTCTTAGAATTATTCTGGGGAAAACTCTTTCACATGTACACAGACTTTTAACAGTTCATTTTAAAAGTTAATCTTCACAAATCTCACAGATAAGATTTTACTTTCATGGTATGCTTATTTTGATCAAAGGTAGGTCCTATAACCTATAAAACAAAGATATGACTGAAAGAAAAGGGCTTTTTCTCTATAAAAAGGGATCAATTATTCTCACCAGAAAGTCATTCTATTTCTATCAAGTTTGCTCCAGGAGAAACTTCCTGTTGCTATTACTCTTATAAAGAGAGAAAAGCAACATAGAATTTTTGATCATTTACCAGAAAGTCACAGATCATCCTGATTGTGTCTGCTAAGTATGCCAGTTATTACTATGAGGCAGCACAACTGCTTACCAAGGTCCTGAAAGATGTGCTCACCAACCCAGAATAGAAATGGAGCCAAGTTTGGTGAGTTTCTGGCATAGACAACTGTATATTATATTCTAGCTCTTTTTTTTTTTTGACACTCAAAATAGTATTTGAAATAATTTATTTTCCCAGCTTTATTGAATTAGAGCCGACCAATAAAACTGTATATATTTAAGACATGAAACATGATGTTTTGACATGTATATGTTGTGACATGATTAAATTCACACTGAAAGAAAACTGTGGACTGGCCTCTATATTAAGGTGGTAGACATAGATAATACATGGAATTGAATCTGGCAAAATAAAACTGAAAGAGCTTTTAGAGGAAACAAAAAATTCAATGTAGAGTTCCATGAGATCTCTGAGGGGAACTGTTTAAATTCTATTCCTAGTCTCAATGCAATTTTTGCATAGAGAGCTTGTGGATAACTAGGTCTCATGGTAGAAGCATAAATAATTATAAAATATGAATGTATTAATTTGGTCTGAGGCAAATATAATTTGGATATTTTTAGCTTCTCTGTTTTGTTTGCATATTTAGTCTCATGTACTTTATTTGCCAGAAGTGTCCGGAAGAACAATATTTTGTCACTGGATTGTTCTCAGTCAGTGTATGACTTCTGATTAGGAGCATATGAGGCATTGATTAATAACCTCAGGATCAAAACATATAATAAATTATAAAAAAGAATTCACCTTTTTAAATCATGCAACCGACTGAATAAGATTACCCAAGGTTATTGATAATTGTAATATATATTTGCCCATTTTTTCTTTAAATTATACAAAAATAACCAGCTGAGTGCCTTCTTGATGTGAGGCACTACGCTAAGCACCAGAAACAGAGCAGTTAACATGAAGATTTTTGCTCTCAATCAGCTTAATGTATAACTATATTGAATTTTTTAAAATAAGAATATTAAGAGCAATATATTAATACATTAATTATTTACCCACTTTAGTGCAATCTTGGTTTATCTATGACATAGTCTGTTTTGAGAGTTAACAACAGAATTAATAATAAATTAGATAAACATTAATACCCCTGAAATTTTTTATAAAATTAAGTCTAAAAATAAAATAATAATGATAAGCCTAGTTTAAGAAATAAAAAGCCACATTTAAAAATAGGAAATGATTTTTTCTTATCTTCCAACAATGAAAGGTTACTAAAAATAACTGAGGTGAGTTCAAGCACTAAGAAATGAAAAATAAAACAGAAAGAGAATAATGAGCCTTAGTAGCCATAATAGAAGAAGAGGAGAGACGGCTAGCACAAATGTCAGGCCTCAAGGACTGAAATCAGAATAGGAACTTCTCATTCAACCTACTGCCTAATCTATTTTTAAAATAAAAACAAATGCAAAAAAAATGTAAAAGAAGAAAACAAACTTAAAAATGATCTAAATTTATTATGACAAGTAGGAAGCCCTGGAGACTCTCATGTAGAATGTGTGTAACTTCTGTTTTTTAGATCATAAATTAACTCTCTTCCTTATTATTCTTGTTCTATAAGGGACTAGGAGAGATTACAGATATGACTCCCTCCCCATTCCCACTTAGAATCTCTTGTCTTTATTGCAGATTGTCCCTGTACCTAACTCAGACCAGATGACACAAAAGACACCATGACTGCCACATCTTCAGTGTATCATGTTAACTCTACCTTTCCAAAAAATAAAAAATAAAGAAACTCACTTAGATTTTTTAAAACTATGCATTAAGCTTTACATGGAACAATGTTGAAGTCCTCTTAAGCTTCTCTACACTTTGTCTATGTAAGTGACCTTAAACTTCTATACATCAAAACACCAATTTCCATTCTTTAAAATCTGTGGTTTCCAAGCAGCCATCCTCAAGCCTGGCATTTGAATAAATATTATTTCTACTAGATTTTGACCCTTTTGATTATTTTAGGTTGATGACACAAAGTATTAATTCCAATTACAGTTGAGAAAAATTTCCTCTAAATATGAAGCATTTATAGGTTAATTTGGACATACTACCTACTTGCATATTTGTATTTTTTAACTCTAACTATTTTAAACAAGATTAAATGTTTGACAGTAGGATGTATCTCTCCAACTCAGTTGTCTATGTCTGAACTCAGAATCATGACCTTGTGTCCCATAAAACTATTTGTTTCTGTCCAGTAACCAGTTTACTGAAGTATTTGGCCCACCTTTCTATAATCACTGAAAGTCAGCAATTTATAGCAATGATAATAGCTCAATTCATGAGAAGCCCATGTTACATGTCAGGGGTTATAAGGAAGTAGCATTGTGTAGTGTTTATTTACTTTTAAAAACAAACCTTTGGAGAACAAATGTTAAAATCTTAATTTTGCATGTGAGGCTTAAAGGGGTTGGGTGGATGGTGAGGTAACTTCTGAAGGTTACATGGTTAGGAAGTGACAAAGCTTAGCCACTGTTTCACAGAACACAACTGGAGACTAGTGAAAGTGACAGTCTAAGATGGCACACATCTCCCAGGAAATAGAGTTAGCATGAAAAAAATTGTTGTCAGAGTAAGAGTCAATTCCTGCAGAATTCTCACAATGAAGAGGGAAAGATGAGAATTTCAGATAGATAAAATTGGTATACAAGAGTGCTACGTCAATTTAATAATGAAAAGTAATTCAAAATGGTAGATCAGAAAAACCTAGGTAAATGCAATGGAAGAAAGAAAACAAAGCCAAAAATGATGACTAAGTCTATAGTATGGTGATACTCATTAGAAACTAACAAGTGAATGGGAACATGAGTTTGGATTCTAGATATGGGGTTAACACTTACTTCCAGGGGGCACAGAGAAATATCAAATACATAAAATATATTTGTTCTGCTGTAGCCAATTGAAGCAGGTCAGGTGGCGTGAAGTAAAATTTTATTTTCAAGATTAAGAAGTAGTGTCTAATAATAAATAAAATTATTGCAAATTCACAAAAGTAAACTTAAGAAAAAACCCTTGCTAAATATAAAATGCCAGTAGAATGACCTTGATAAATCAAGAGGAGAAGGGCATGATCAGAGAAAAAGAAAGGTGAAGATGAACAGAAGCCAGGAGATAAAAATAGGCCAAATGAGATAAGAAGTGAGCCTCGTGAAATAAGCAAGCATTTTTAAGAAAGTAAAACACAATTGCCTTAGTTGTGAAGTATATTTCAGACAGTAAATAAAATCAAAGTTACTCTCTCCAAAATAAAATTTAGATGTAGAGGACAAACCCAAGACTTTCCACAGAATATAAAAACAGAAACTACAACAACAAAAAGAAAGTTGATACATGTGGAGGGGCAAGAACTGAGAAGTACTACTAACAGAGTCTACTACTTCTCTTCTAAAAAAGAGAAGAACAAATAGAGAACAAAAATTAAGAACCAATTACAAGAAAACATTTTCTTTTATTCAATTATTTATTATACCTTAAGTACTGGGGTACCTGTGCAGATCATGCAGGTTTGTTACATAGGTATACATGTGCAATGGTGGTGGTTTGCTGCATCCATTGTCCTGTCATCAACATTAGGTATTTCTTCTAATGCTATCCCCTCAATCCCCCTACCCCCTACTATTCGTCCCCTATACCTGAATCCCCCCAGGCCATGGTGTGAGGTTCCCCTCCCTGTGTCCATGTGTTCTCATTGTTCAACACCCACTTAGAAATGAGAGCATGTGGTGTTTGGTTTTCTGTTCTTGTGTCCCTTTGCTAAGAATGATAGTTTCCAGTTTCATCCATGTCCCTGAAAAGGACATGAACTCATCCTTTTTTATGGCTGCATAGTATTTCATGGTGTATATGTGCCACATTTTCTTTATCCATTCTATCATTGATGGGCATTTGGGTTGGTTCCAAGTCTTTGCTATTGTGAACAGTGCCACAATAAACAAACGTGTGCATGTGTCCTTATAGTAGAATGATTTATAATCCTTTGGGTATATACTAAGTAATGGGATTGCTGGGTCAGACAGTATTTCTATTTCTAGATCATTAAGGAATTGCCACCCTGCCTTCAACAATGGTTGAATTAATTAGCTCTCCCACCTGCAGTGTAAAAGTCTTCCTATTTCTCCACATCCTCTCCAGCATCTGTTATCTACTGTTTTTTTAATGATCACCATTCTAACTGGCATGAGGTGGTATCTCAATTTGGTTTTGATTTGCATTGCTCTAATGACTAGTGATGATGAGTTTTTATTCATATGTTTGTTAGCGTCAAAAATGTCTTCTTTTGAAAAATGTCCCCTCATATCCTTTTCCCACTTTTTGATGGGGTTGTTTTTTTCTTGTAAATTTGTTTAAATTCTTTGTAGATTCTGGATATTAGCCCTTTGTCAGATGGGTAGCTTGCAAAAATTTTTTCCCATTCTGTTGGTTGCCAGTTCACTCTAATGATTGTTTCTTTTGCTGTGCAGAAGTGCTTAAGTTTAATTAGATCCTATTTGTCTATAGTGCTTAAGTTTAATTAGATCCTATTTGTCTATTTTGGCTTTTGTTGCCATTGCTTTTTGTATTTTAGTCATGAAGTCCTTGCACATGCCTATGTCCTAAATGGTATTGTCTAGGCTTTCTTCCAGAGTTTTCATGGTGTTAACCCTCATGTTTAAATTTTTAATCCATCTAGAGTTAATTTCTGCATAAGGTGTAAGGAAGCCATCCAGATTCAGCTAAGAAAGCATTTTCTGTTATGAAGTAAATTTTATGTATTCACATTGTGAAACTACCTTTGCAATAATTATAACAGTGAGAGGGATCTGACATAGCTGACTCATCTTTCTGCTAACTTCACAAATTAACTGCCTTTGTTAAATTTAAAACAAAAGTGATAACATTTTCTTCCCCAAACTAGCCTCTTGCTTGCTTTGGGAATTAAACTACCTTTGTAAGACTAATGAAACCCCACCAGGTTAGGATTATGGGAGGGACCTGAATTCTACTAAATTTATACATAAACAATAACCAGTCATTGTTTCCTAGCTTGCTTTTCTATAATCCCCTACTGCTTGCATGTCATGAAGCCAGAGGTCTTTAGATTTATAACTTCTCCAATTGCTCCAATCTCTATTGTCAAAACCTAAGACTGATCTTTGAGACATTTTTCAGAGTTTTGCATTTGGGTAGATGAGCTAATACCACTCAGACCCATGGCTGATAGCAGAACAGACTCAACCAGTCCTGTGACTCCCACCCAGAAACTGACTGATTCAGTGCACAGAGACAGTTTGGATCCTGTTATAATTTCATCCCAACAAACCATCAGTGCCCATTCCCTAGCCCCCTCCACTCCAAATTATCCTTAAAAATCCTACCCTCTTAGCTCGAGAGGAGGCAGAATTGAGCAACATGTCTCATCCTACCCCTTAGCTTGGTTCTGATTATTAAATTCTTTCTTTGCTGAAATACCTGCTGTTCTCAGTGCATTGACTTTCATTGGGCAAGATAAAACTATCAGGCTGTTACAAATGCAAGTATTAATGACGTTTCACACAAATTGCTTAAAGTAGGTGCTAAACAAAAAAGATGATTGTTTTCATTGTTGTTTTTGTAACTGTTAGTGGTGGTAGCACTGGACGAACAAATTACAGTCCTAGATGTGCTAAGGCAATTGAAAATGAAGGCTAAATTTTACATATAAATCAGATTAGATTAAGTTTTTTTTTTTTTGCAACAGTACAAGCCAAGAAACAATAAATAGATAAATGCACACATTTAGGGAAGGGGTGTATCTGAAGAATCTTACACCAAACCAAATTAAATTGTTGTCCATGTGGATGACCAACAGAAATATTGTCAAATAAAGAATAAATAGCATTCATAGAACCTATGGAAAGGAATCACTGGAAGATAAATAAGAAAGAGCCAAAGGATAAGTCAATCTTACTTGTTCTCATTGGCAAGACAATACTATAAGCTTATGTAGCAATGAATTCTGGAATTAATTAAAATAGTGATAAGCCTAAATTTATGTAACATACTATACAACTGAATGTAAATATTGTTATTTCACTAAATGTTTTTGTCTCTCCCAAATATAAATATTGAAGTCCTGCCACCCAATGTAGTGGTATTTGGAAATGACACCTTTGGAAATTAGGTTTAGATGAGATTATGAGGGTGAGGCTATCATGAAGAAATTAGTGCGCTTATAACAAGAGACACCAGAGAGATCACCCTCTTTCTCAGGAAGACTCGGCAAGGCAGCCATTTATAAACCAGGAAGAGGGCCTTCACTATAAACAAAACTTGCACCCTAATTTTGGACTGCTGGCCTCTACAACTGTGAAAAACTATGTTTCTATTATTTAGATAATCCCGTCTATGGTATTTTGCTATGGTAGCTAAAGCTAAGACAAATATCATTATTATTCATAAAAATTATCCTACATATCATTTGAACAATAATAATCTGAAATGAAAAAGACTATAGGTTTTTTTGACATGTGCAACAAGTTGATGGGGCATGGAAGACAGAATTAAATTTATGATAATGAAGGGGTGAAGGGGGATAGAGGGTCTTAATAGATAGCATTAGTAATATATTAATAATACAGAAATGGGGTTTCTGTATCATACAGTAATTCTATTTTTAGTTTTTTGAGGGACCTTTATACTGTCTTTTATGATAGTACAGAACTATACTGGGGTCCATGCCCTGATGCACAAAGACCGGCTAGTCACACCGAGATTTGTGAAGAAGAAAGGCAAGCATTTGTTTGCAGAGCACCAAGCAAGGAGGATCAGGCAGCTCACACTTAAGTCTAGATCTTTCCCATGGCTAGCAGGTAAGGGTTTTTGAAGGTAGGGGTAAATATCAGGAAAGCACAAGTTGCAGGAAAAATTATAAATCAATATATAGAGGCTATAAATTATTTTTGTCCTGTAAGACTGGGATGTCTTAAAGCAGGAGCTTACAGACCATAGGTAGATTCAAAGATTTCCTCACTGGCAATTGGTTAAAGAAGAGAAGATTTGTTTGAAAATTTAAGGTTTGCAGACATGTTTTGGCTCATGGGCATGACTTTCTCTGAGGCAATTTGGAACTCTACTGATCAGAGTTTAGTTCCCAGTTACATCTTACTTGAGGTTTACATGCCGGTGGACTGCTTGGTGAGGGTCAGGGTTTCTGCAAAACAACTCAGAGAGGAATGTTAAAATGTTATCTTTAGATTCTATAGGGAAACAAACTTCCCACGATTCTAGCTTCCTTTGCTATTGTTTAGTAGGCTACTATGACATTCTTGTTTATCAAGTTGCTTGTTTACTTTTCAGGGATAGCTACCTGACTGGAATTTCTCTTGAAAGAACTCAAAATTTTCCCTTACTTTCAAGTTTGGTGGAAGCCCACAGGCCCCTAAGAAGAGGTTCCTGCTCCATCTCAGTTCCCTTTATTCTAATCCTTACAAACATTTGTTATCTTTTGTCTTTTTATAGTAACTTTGAGAGAAGTGAACTGATATCACATTGCAGCTTAATGTTCATCTTCCTAATGTTGAGAATTTTTTCATGTATCGGTTATCCATCCATATGTGTTTTTTGAGAAATGTCTATTCAGGTCCTTTACCCATTTCTTAACTGGAATTTTTTTTTTTTTTTTTTGTTTTTATTTTTTCTTTTTAATGTAAGATTGAAACAGACTTTTTTACTTTCTATGAAGTTGTTTGAGATTTTTATATGCTTTTGTTATTAAATTCCTTATCAGATATATGCACTGCAAATATTTTACTCTATTTAAGATTGTCTCTTTACTCTGTTAATTATTTTCTTTGTTATGTATATGGAATCTAAAGCAATTCAACTCATAGAAAGAGAGAGCAGAATGGTGGTTGCCAAAGGCTGAGTAGTGAGAGTAATGGTGAAATAGTAGTCAAAGGGTATAGGGCTTAGGTTATACAGGAGAAATAAAATTTTTTTGGTAATCTATTGTACATCATGGTAGGTATAGCTAATAATTGATTTCTATACATTTCAAAATCAGTAAGAGAGTAGAGATGAAATATTCTTATTACAAAAATGTTAAATAATTGTGGTTATGAATATTTAAATGTTTGTTTTATTTTTTTATATTATATTTAAAAACCATAACATCTCTGTGTTACTCATAAATATATACAAATCTAATTTGTCAATGTACAATTAAATGTTGGAATTCACTCAGGGTGGTTGGCCACATATTAGGGGAAATATTAAGGAAAGTTATAAGATTATATTCTCAAACCTTTTGGAAGTCTGAAAGGTTTTTATTAACTTATGTCAGCCATTTCTTACCTTAGAGCATTAGGTCATAAGATGAAGATTAAGGATAATAGAAACTTCCTCAGTTAAGTCTGTTTACCCCACATTCCTTTGTCTCTACTCTGTTTATTCATGTAAACTTGGTGCTGGAAGGTCCTCTCAGAAAGCAGTCAAAGGGGAATTATCCATTAATGGTGTTTACTCTGGGCCCTGGAACCAAAACCTTTTATTATTTGTAAAACCACTCTTTTAACCATATTACTTATCCATAAGCATATTAACTTATGACCTCTGTTATTAAATTTATACTGAATAAATGCAAGTAGAAACAAGCAGTAGTGGTTGGTTAGCTTCAATAACACTCTGAGAGCAGCTGACAACCATCCCTAGCCCACTCAAATCACCGTACTAGGTATATGAGTGTATTTCATTCATCTGTGGCTGAGTCAAGGTCTGCAGGACAGAACTCTGCATGTGGGGATCAATATCTCAATTTAAAAAAATAAAATATGGAAATGGAAGCCTATTTTTCTGACAGTGATTTCCTAACTTGCATGCTGAGTTCAGGTAAACCAATATCAGTCATTTTATTATGTATTAAAGTCAGAAATGCAAAAATGGCTTTGAAAAAGTACTCAGAGTCTCTGAGCAAAGGGCATAACACAAGAATGTGTGTCTACCTATTTAACTATGATGCTACCAGCCCTAAAACTGGACATTTGCTATGAAGCCTGTAAAAATTTGCATTTTCCATACTTGTTTTATTGTTAGTTCTATCTCAAAAGACTGGCTATCTATCTTTGGGGTTCTCTCTCTCTCTCTCTCTTTGATATTTTTAGGATTTATAATAACATCTCCTATGACATCAGGAGTCTAGACAAAAATATCAAAATTGATGTGACTAAAGATATAGAATTTACATTCTGCAATATGACAACAATTTACAGATTATTTACCAACTTTGTGTTATTGAGTGTTAAGAACTATAACAGATAAAAAGTAGGATGGATGAACATTAACCAAGATGGCTAATGTCTGAAAGGAGCTCCCGAATATGAAAAATGCTGCAACAGCAGTATGTGCCTAGTGTTGTAGCACATAGTAGAGAGTGATGGCTGAGTGTACATGTATACTTACAATGGTAGAGGAAGGGTGATACTATGGAAGTGTTGGACTTAATGACATAACCCTACACTGATGCAAGGGAGAAAGGAAGGAAAGAGCTGGTAGAGGGAGTAGTAACAAGCAAGGGCACAACAAAATTGGTTCTCTTACCAAACACAATGTCTTTTTGAACTAAACCAGAATGATTACATTGAACTCCAAGAGAAATCAAGTAAATGATCAATGGTTCATGACCAAATCCAAGCTAAGGGGATATTGTCTAAGTGAACAGTGGTGGCCTGAAAAGATTATGAAATTAAGCAGGATCTAAATAAATGTTTACAGGTCAAAAGACATGCACTTTTTAGAAGCACAGACAACTGGGGAATTGAAGTGAGGAAGATTGGGGAAGTAGAAATTGAGCAAGAAGCTGGATACAGTTAATTTCTCTGAGAAGCAAATAGTTGAAATGTCATTCTGAAAGCTATCGGCCCCTTTACCTTTTACATATATCTGTGAGATGACAGGACATACACATAAGAGATTTCTCTTTTGCTATTTACTTTTCTTCTCTGAAACCTGGAGAGAGCCAAAGCAAAGGGACTATTGTCTGGAGAGTTAACCTTTTCAGTTTTCTGTACAAACTACTTTCATTCCACATAAGTTCTGTGTTGGGCTTTAACTTCGCCCTGAGTTACTAATGGTGAGCTTCTATCTTTTACGTCTCTGACAATGGTAATTGTGTAATCAGTTTCAAAAAATATCTGGCCATCAAAACACAATAAATTACAAATTGTTTTGCTGCTTTCTTTTACTCATTTCTGATGGATTTAGTCTTGAGGGAAAAACACTTAAAGTGGAAGAAAATCATTTTCCACCTTATAATGTAGGAAGAAAAACACTGATATTGACCATGACTCATATTGATCATGAGAATTTAAATCCTCTAACAAATTTAAACTGATTTCCTAAGAATTTTTATTTATAAGCCTTCAACAATAAAAGAGACCTCTTATTTCTGGCAAATATTCATAAGGTTTCTACTAATGTCTAAATGGTGATGATTCTATAACTTTTCTGCCTGTTATTTATTTGCAGAATTATAGTTGTCTACAGGATATTTCCACTTGTATTTCTTATAAGTTGTTCAAACATTAAAAAATACTCCAAAGGTAGGCATTTTATGTCTTGTAAAGCTCTCAGCCATAGGATTCTATTTATGCTACCTGTCAATACCATGCTTTGAATTATACCATTCAGCTATAATACTGAGACCCAGCTGTAAACATAAAAATATATTTCACTTTTTTTCTCTGACTTTCTCCATACACATCCATCTATCTCCTCACAAGACTACATGAATGATATCACAAAAATATCTGTAAAATTTTGCCTTTCCTCTTTAGACCCTGCTTTGGACAATGTATGAAGATCTTTACCAGTTTTGAGTTCCTGCAGTAGCCTCCACTGTACCATGTTATTCTTTTCAAACTCCTGAAAAACAGTCAACTATTTCACTTTTTTGCTTAACATCCACAGTCTCTAATTGTCATGGGAATATAAATCCAAATTTTGTAGAGTTATCCACTCCAGGCTTGCCCAAGACATTTACTGTATTAACTGGGAATAGGGGTAGAGAGAGTCACTATATTAGTCTGTTTTCATGTTGCTAATAAAGACATACCTCAGACTGGGTAGCTTATAAAGGAAAGAGGTTTAATTGACTCAGAGTTCCACGTGGCTGGGGAGGCCTTAGGAAACTTACAATCATGGCAAAAAAGAAAGCAAATGTACTTCTTCACATGGCAGCAGGAAGGAGAAGTGCCAAGAAAAGGGGGAAAAGCCCCTTATAAAACCATCAGATCTAAGATCACTATCACAATAACAGCATGAGAGTAACCACACCTATGATTCAATTACCTCCACTGGGTCCCTCCCACGACATGTGGGAATTATGGGAACCACAATTCAAGATGAGATTTGGGTGGGGACACAGCCAAACCATGTCAGTCACTCATTCATATCTCTATGACTTTCACACAGATCCCTCACCCTCGTGTATCCAGCTCTCCATCCCTTCTCGTCAGCCCTCATAATCCCATCTGTGAATTTCTTTATATTAACAACTCAAAATGTCACAGTTTATTTGAATTAATTTGTTTATCTGACTTTCATAAAGTATAAGTATCTCAAAAAATGTATAATACTTCGTTTTCTCTTGCAGGGTCTCCGAAACAATTGTAGACTTGAATTCAACTGAATATAATTCAAAAAATTCCATGCTATTTGCAATCCAGAAAATTATTTGTAAAGGATCTAAGTTTTCCTCAAGCATAGGTTAGGTTCTCCAGTTTTTGTACTTAAATATAATTTTATTCATGTTTATCTCATAATTTGAGCTTTGTATTTTAACTTATACATTTACATATTTACTTTTAGTGAACAAAGAGCGGTATTTGTATATATGGATTTGTTAAATAACACTTCTTTCAATAAACACCACTTGCTAGGCATTAAGTAACTTTTATTCATCACTGAAATTATACCTTGAAGTCTGTTAATGAAGAGGGCTGGCTGTAAATTAAGCTCGAACATTTAAAGTATTAGAATTTATCTCTAAACTCTTTATGCTGATACTGCTATCCTGACTTTTTTTTCTCCATTGCTTTATGGATGATGTTACCTAATCTACTCATCTTGCAAATTGCAGGTGTTGATGAAGCATATCCATTTTAATTGAACTGTTAACCCATGGGAGAATTTCACTTATTTTCTTTTAATGACATTTATGTTTTTAGATTATTTAGTGCCTTTGATTATTTAGGAGAACCCCTTATGATTTATCAAGTAAAATGACATGATTAATGTTGTACATTATCCTTTCTTTAATATGAATTTACCAGTGGGAAAAAAGCATCTGGATTTAATCGCAACATTACATTGAGCATCAATGGTGCATGCAAAGCAGCTCAGACTAGTGCTAGGTATACAATTTCTCCTGTGAATATAGAAATCTACTGGCTCTTCAAGTTTTATGAACACTGTCACCTTTTTAGTTAGTTTAAATAAATTAACAAAGATGGTAATAAGCACTGTTAAGCATGGTTCAAGAGATCAAGGAATCCTTGTAAATGTCTGTGATTTTATTGTATTTTACTGTAATTATTTTTACATGTAGTTTTCAATTTTACTAATGCAGAACTTTTCCATAATTGTCTTAGGAAAGAGAAATCCATGGTAATCCTCTTAACTCACCATAATGGTGGTTGCCCTTCTACCCTCAACTCACCCAGCCTGTTTAGTTTCTCCATCTTCAGTCATTTCATTTTTCCTTTTTTATATGTTGCCTGCTTTCATATTTAAAAACATATATGATTATTGCTAGAAACACCCTAAAAGAAACTTCTAAATGCTTGGTTAAAAATCCCCAGGTAAGAAATGTTGTGCAGGTAAGAAAACAGTGTTTAAAGTCAAACTTACCTTAGCTCATTTACTATATTTATCCACTATGAAAACAAAAGTAAACTCCCTTAATTTCATTCTTTCAAAAAATTGGCAAAATTATTCACAACCCATGATTGCTGTGGTTGACTAATTAAAATATTCATAAGGTGTATTAACTAATACATCTGGCAAACATTAAGTGCTTAAAACTATTGGTTATGTTTACAATTATTGGGGCTAAGTTCCTTTTTTTATATTCTGGCATTCTTTCTACTGAAGAGATATTGATGTAAATAAATTTTCAAATTAAAAAAAATGTTTTAACTTAAAAAAATACTACTGTTCTGAGAAAAACGAAAGCCAAGGTATATATATTTATATTCCTCCCACTTTCAAGGGTATATACTTTGAATAAATTCCATATGGTGGAATAAACTAATAATAACAATTAAAAAAACTTGAAAACTAGAGTTAAAGATTTCAACAGCTCAAATATTTGGATCCATTTCTGACTGAAAATGTGAGTTATCATTTTAATGGATAAAGTCAATTAGAGGTAACAGAAAGGCAGCCCTTCTGTTTGACAACTGCAGAGAGCAGAACTCCTAAGTGGGGCAAAGATTGAAGAAATGAGTTAAGAATTGTCTGTGGAAGGAATACTTCCCACATGCAATCCTGCTTGCACAGCATTTGCTTTGGCCTACAGGTTAAGGCACATAAAAAATCCTTTAAAGAAGTGGAGTGGTATTTTTGGGAAGGTCATAGAATCTCACAATGCAAATTAGCATGCCAAATGATTTTTGTTACTTTTGCATCAGAGCAGGTGTCACGACTACCTCTCCCCTTTTATGCAAGTAAAATTAAACCTGCCAGTCTATATTCCTCTCATTCTGAGAGAGAGACGGAAGATAAAAACAATTCTTAGAGAGAGATTGAAGATAATAAAATTAAAAAAAAAAATCCTCTTTCAGGATGCCTAGAATAAAGATAAAATTTTGAAATATTCCTAATGAATATTAATCCTTTTCCATTTATATTGTTTGTATACACCATTGTCGTGACTATAACTTACTTTTTCTATAGTTTTTACTATAGCTTTTGATAAATAACACTTTATATAATTTTTAAAATTTTTCAAACTCTTTACATTTTGCTTAATCTTATTTAATTTCTCTTTACCAAAAACATGTTAGATAATTACCTACATTTTTTTCCTATAAGCATTCAATGTTTATTTTTTTCTCATTTTTAGATTATTTACAGAATGTAGAATGATATTTTTCTCCTCTCATGAATAATACATATAACTGGTACTGGTAATTGTTCTCTCTTAGATGAAATAAAAGTCTCATGCTCTATGAACATCGGTGAAATTTAGAAATTTTATTTGGAATTACATTGAATTTATAATTATGCTTTTGGATGTTTGAATCTTTCCATTGATAAATTTTAAATGTCTTTCATTGTAGGATATTTCAAATAGATTTCTCAAAAATATTATAATTTTATCCATGACGGTATTATGAATATTTAGTTCAACTTATTTCTATGTACATCATACTTTCTTTATGAATAAGACCTTGAAAAGAGATATACTGTGTATTCTTGTTTATAACTAGTACATAAAATATAATTTATTTCTCAAAGTTGATGTTACATCCAAAAAGTTGCTAAACTCTTTAATTAAATCTAATATTTTATAGCCTCCTATAGGATTTTCTTTGCTTATAGTTATAATATCTGTGAGACTGTTTGCTTTCTTCCTAATATATATGTGTGTGTGTGTGTGTGTGTGTGTGTCTGTGTGTGTGTGTGTTCTTCCTTCACTAATTATTATTCCCAGCGCAAGAAAATTCTTTAGTGTTTTCTTGAATTTAAATGGTCTTTCTAATATTTGGCAATGATAAATATGTGCATTATATATTTGTGTACTCTCTGTAAATAAGGATATTTTTTGCTATAGTGAAATTGCTAAAAATGTTTAAAATTGCACACATACATAATACCTACTAATAGGAAATCTACTGGATTTGCTTTTTACATCTCTTGATATAATGTTTTTCTCCTTTAGTGCTTTAATGTAGTACATTGCATGAATTGATATTCTAATTTATAAATAATTCTTAGTGTTCTGGAAAAACTCATTTTTCTTATGAATTTCAATTATGTATGTATATGATTTTGTCTAACTTTATGATTTGTTCCTGTCTATCTGTAAATGAGTTTGCACTAAGTTATTTCTGTTTCATGTATCTTCTTCAGCTTGGGTTTCTCAAGAATTCTCTAGCCCAATAACAGAATTAGTCACATTGCCTTGTGACCTAATCTATTAATATATAATGTTTGCGGGATATAGGCACATTTTCATTTTTTGATGTTTGTAAAATTTCCCTCTAAGTTATTTGGCAGGAATGATTTTTGGCCTGCAGATTTTAAGAACGGAATCAAATTTTTTAATCATCATTTTTTTCACACTTTTTCACAGTATTTTAATTTACATTTGCAAAAAATTAAGTATTTAAAAAAATTATATATAGAGCATATATTTAAAGCATTTTACATATATATTATAAAATCTATTTGTAGCTGTCTCTTTTATTCCCACATATTATCTATTCAATCATCTTATTTGTCAGACATTTGACTATTTTACTTGTTTCTTCAAGTTAAACATTATCTTGTATTGTTATCTTTTGTAATGTATGTGTTTTCAAATTCATTAATTTCTGCTGTTTCTAAAATATTTATTATATTTTTATTTATTTTGAAATAATTATAATTCAGTGGAATTTATAAAAAAAAAGTCCTGCAAATTGTACACCGTTACTCATCTTCACCCACTGGTATATGAAAACTAAGAGATTGACATTGGTATATACTCTGAACTAGACTTTAAACTGTTTTCACCAGTTCGTGTGTGTGTGTGTGTGTGTGTGTGTGTGTGTGTGTGTGTGCCAAGATGTACGTAATGACCACCGCAATCAAGAGAGAATTGTTTTCTCACTACAAAGAAATTTTCTTTTGATTTTACAGTTCCACCTTGCCTCCGTACTTCATTCTTTAAAAATCACTAATCTGTTCTTGTTCTCGACAGCACTGCCATTTAAAAACTGCCACGTAAAGTGAATTACACAGTGTATAACCTTTTGAGATTGGGAATTTTTATTAAAGACAGTGCCTCTGAGATAGATTCAGGTTGTTACATGTATAGTTTATTTCTTTTTGTTGCTAATATTCCATGGAATGTGCATATTACAGTTTATTTAGCATTCATCTATTGAAGGAGAGTTGTGTCCAGTTTTTGGCTACTATATATAAAGCTTCTATGAACATTTGTTTATAAATTTTGGTGTTAATATAGGTTGTCATTTCTCTGAGATAAATATCCAAGACTGCAATTGTTGGAATTTGTGGTAACAGTATGTTTGGGTTTTTGATAACTATCCGATAATATTGTAGTGCTTTTGCCATTTTACATTCTTACATCTAACGTATGAGAGATCCAGTTTCTCTGCATTCTTGCCTGCATTCTGTATTATTTATTTATTTATTTATTTATTTATTTACGTTTACATTATAACCTTTGTGATAGATGTGTAGTAATTTCTCATTTTGATTTAATTTGCATTGTTCTACTAGCTAGTATGCTCAGTATATTTTTATGTACTTATTTGTTATACATATTGCATGTTTAGTGAAAAGTCTATTCATGCCTTTTGCCCATTTTTGGTTGTTCTGTTGTACTTCTGCTGAATTTTGAGAGTGTTTTATACATTCTAGATGTAAATTATTTGTCAGATATGTGATTTGCAAATATTTTCTCCCAATCTTCAGCTTGTCCATTTTTTTTTTTTTACATAATAACTTTTCTTTTGGCAAAGTTCAATTTACATACTTTTTTGTTTTATAGATTATGAGAATTCTTGATCTTGCCCTGGGTTCCAAGTCCCAAGCCCCAAGTGTTTTCACTTATATTTTTTCTAAAAGTTTTTATAGTTTTACATTTAAATCTATAATCCATTTTGAATTAGTTTTTTATAAAATGTGAATTTTAAGTTAAGTTGATGGTTTCATTTGTTTGGCTTTGTTTGTTTGGTTATGGATGTCCAGTTATACCATCACTATCCATGGAAAATGTTACCCTTCCCTAAATAAATTGGTTTTGCAACAATTATGGAGCTTTTGTTATCAAATGTAAACAGAGACATTTACATTCTGTGTTATGGAAAGCAGACTATGCTTGATTAGCAAATTTTTATTTTTACAAATCTTTATCATTCTGTAATTACCCTTTTAATGAAAAAAATGTTTAGAGTATATTAAAAATAAAGGCAGAATTTAGGAGATACTGTTCAGATACTTTTCATTAACTAAATTCTGACCCTTTAGATATGTGTCAATCATTGACTGTTATAGTTTAAATTTAAAATTTAAATGAACAAAAATACTTTGTTGTTCAAGTTGATTTGATTTGAAAGATTTGAGGTAGAACATTTGCAAAATATTAATGTTTTTAAAGTAACGTGATTCCACTAACTCAAATTTCATATTTTAATTTGGGCATTGCTTTACTGTCTTTTATGAAACTCTTAAATAAATATGCTAATCATATCCCCAAAATGTTTCATTGATGAAAAGAAAACAACTTATGAAGCTTTGAGATTAGTGCCCAAAACCTAAACAGCATTCATTAAATTAGACAAAAGGCATATAAAGACTAAGAATTGAATGTATCATTAGGATGCTGGTAGCAATGAGGAACTAAAAAATTATGTGAAGCTAGATATTCTATGCTTCTTCCTTTTTCATAAAACTTACTTACATTTGCATTACCCTCTTAGATTCCAATTAATCCAACAGAAAAGCCTCTCCAAAAATACCAATGTGAATTTTTCTTATATGTTTAGTTTACTCCCACAATAACAGCTCATTATATGAAACTTAAAATGAGTAAGAGGACGCTATTATCTAACAAACACCTTAAAGGAGGGAACTGCTTTTCAAATTAGTTTTGAAACACTGCTGAAACTGGCATTTGTTTCTATTACCCCTAAGTGAAATTGCTAACCTTAAGAGCATTTATGGAACCAGATTTTTAATTATATTTGCAAGCTATACGGGTCTGGTAATATGGTCATTTGAAGGAATTAAATGCTTATTGGTGTTTACTACATTTTAGCTACCATATAGTATATAATATTTTTTAAAATTCCACTTAATTTTTGCATATTTAATAACTAAAATGGTAACATGTGCTCATCTTCTGAACTAGTGAGGTTGGAAGGTTTACATATGCATATTTAATATTCAGTAAAGTGTGAATTACTACAGTTTTTCAAGAATTCTTCAATTTAACAGTTTATAAATAAGAAACTGAGGCAAAAATATTTGTGAATTGTCCAACATAAAACAACTTATATCTAGCTATAACAAATCTAATGTAGAAATGGAAAGCTAACTGAATTTAGCCCCCATAAATGAGGCAGCCCCTTGGTCTGCTTTTTTCAAAATGTTTGATAATTCACCCTCCATTTGATGAAGGCCAATGAAATTGTTTAAAATGGTAATGTTCTAGCAAACATGATTTCTGACATTTTCATTGCTACCTCACACTCAGAATGCCTAGAATCTTCCCAGGCACCACTTCTCCCTCCACTGTTCCTCGTTTCCAACTTGATAGACACGTGTTTCCTGACATTTACATTTTTTTCTTATCTATTATTAGATACGAAAACAGATAGGTTGGTCCTCCCTTTTAAACAAGACTTCAATGCTGTTTTCTCATGATTTGTAACCTCCTGAAAAAATACTCTGCCTTCAATATCCATATCTGAACACCTCTCCTTAGGCCCTCAATAGAGTACAACTCTCTTTTGAGATGAGAGGAGGTCATTCAAAGTAAACCTTTTAAAATCTTCCTCCCTGCCCCATCCTTCTACCTCATCTAAGTTCGAGCCCTAACCCTGGAAAAGAGGGCCTGATATGGTGCACATGCCAGTAATACCAAAATCTGCTAATGAATCTTGTTTAACAACTTAAAAAAAAAAAATCTTCAATACTACGGCTTCTTTCTTACTAATTATCCTTTCTGCTTCATTTTTTTTAAGGATAATAAAATTCAATTTGGTATTTTATTCATTTATTTATTTGAGATGGAGTCTGGCTCTGTTGCCCAGGCTGGAGTGCAATGGCACTATCTGGGCACACTGCAACATCTGCCTCCCGGATTGAAGTGATTCTCCCTCCTCAGCCTCCTGAGTAGCTGGGACTAGAGGCGCTCACCATCATGCCCAGGTAATTTTTGTATTTTTGTAGAGATGGGGTTTCACCATGTTGGCCAGGCTGGCCTTGAACTCCTGACCTCAGGTAACCCACCGCCTCAGCTTCCCAAAGTGTTGAGATTACAGGCATGAGCCACTGCACCCAGACTCAATCTATTGTTTTAGATGTGACCTCAGGAGTAATTTTCCTTATATGCAGCCAAATTTCTCAAAAAAGTAGCAGACTATTCTATAAAATTTTTTCTTTACTTTTTAATAATTTTGCCTATGAATTCACTGGGCACTTATCTCTTCTGACTTAACTTCTCTGAGGGAGAGATTGATGATACTAATGAATATATCTATTTTGAGGTATAGGATGATACCAATGAATATATCTGTTCTGAAATTATGCCTTCTCTTGATCTCCCAAACAAATTTTTAATAATGGAATCTATTTTGTCTTCCACCAAATATCCAGCCACCCCTATTCTTTTTCTCATACAGTTTCTGCTCCTCTTTATTCTCCATTTAAAATTTTAGTTGCTTTAGGTTTGCCCCCATCTCTCTTCAGTTTTAATACTGAGCATTGGCTCAGAAATATCTCCTACCCACACAGTTCACCCCCATAAACCTCTACTATAGCATTTAATGCCCTTTATTGAAATGATTTGCTTTTTTGTCTATTATTCCCAGAAAACTGTAAAGCATTTAGATACAGGGACCACGTCCTATGCATCTTTGAGCACCTCATATTCAGCATAGAATCTCAATTATTGTATACACTCAAATATTCATTGATTGAATAAATGAGTAAACATACCTTTTGACCTAAAGTAGATTACTCTTTTCTTGTGACAGAAATTTTCAGGTTTATCAGATAACGAAGTATGAACAAGATCAGTGTGTGATGTTAGCCTTATCTTTTCAGGATTCCAAACAGCTTATCTTCTTTCTGACACATTAATTCTTCACATATATTTATAACATTGCATGACTCTCTAATATATTTTTACTTTTCTGCAATTTTGCCTTAAATTTATTGTGTTCCAGAAAATCCTCCTGTTTCTTATTTTAAAATTGATAGGTATTTGTGAATTTTGATCAGTGTAGCTCTCAGCACATGAGCTAATTTTTAAATCCCTGGTGGCCTTTATGCACTAAATATAGCAAGCAAATGAAAATAAAGGCAGAGTTTCAAATGAGCTTTCTGAATTCAAGTTTATTCACTTGCACATTTGGAGTAGTATAGCTAATTCACTCAAACTACTCAGGCTACTCAAAATCTAACGTTCTTATATTCCATAAGTGAATAATCACTTTCACTGTCCTCTCCTTGCTGCAGAGATGGGAAAATAAACTTACTAATTAATTATCTCACCATATTCTCCAGTTTGAATGGTCTCTTAAATTTGCAGTGAATTTAGATTCATAGTCTTCTTCTGAGCTAGTTTAGTCTCCTTTTGATGATTCAGTTTCTTCCAGGTGATTGCTGAGGTTTCCTGTACTGCCAGCTCATCTTCTGGATGGCTTTATGAGTGATTAGGACAGGAGAGAAGGCTTTGCAATTCTGGCTGAATTCCTCTAGTCTGTGATGTCCTTTGCTACTCTGGTCCCTGGATTTATGACTCCTAATTTGTAACCTGTTCAATCTAGTCTTTTGGGCATTGAATAGTACCCACTGCCATAGTCTGATCAGAAATTTGCACTGTTATCCAAGAATTCAGTCTCCCCACCTCTTTGTTCTATACCAGGCCACTGCTTGTGGTTCTGTCTTCTCAGCCCTTCCATGATCCCTCACTGTGACTTATTGGAATATTTGGAATGCATGCACGCCCTCTGTGGAACTTGCTGAGCCAGGAGTGTTCTGTAAGGCTGTCAATTAGGACACATTTCTCAGCAAATCGTGTACTCTTTCTCCAAGGACATATTGAGTATGGCTTAAAGGCTTGGAGTCTTTCCAAGTTATTCCTCCCAATCTAAGCATGCCCTTACTCATCATTGGCTGCCAAATTTATTGGAATTTTTAAACATTTTCTCTCTCCTTGAGGTTCCATGGCAAGAGAAAGAAATAGGGAAAAAAGCACAAAGATGGGCATTTCTGTCTCTTGACATTACTGTAGTCCTCTGCCCTCGACATCTTCTGCTTTATTTACTTCCTTTTTCTCCCTGAGAAGACTTCCATTCCATAAAACACCAAGGTAAAATTCTCCAGTTCTGGCCTCTGGTATTTCAGTGGCATGCCAAATAATTTAGAAACATCTCTTTTCTCTGTAATGATTCTCTTAAAACAATATCATTGCAATGTTCATACAAGAAGTTTTTATGACACATATATGAATAATAGCATTTTAGTTCTTGCTGGCATCAAGTACCTGTTGATAGGTCAGGATGGAGATATAAGACAAAAGACCTAGAAAATCCTGAAATAAATGAATAAGCATTTGCAAATACATTTAACCACTACACACATTTAATAGTTTTTAAATCTTTGTCATAGACATCATAGAGCCCTCAAGACAAAGGTACTCATTCTTTCTATGTGCTGGAAATATTGCCACTTAATGGCATTGCATTGCTCTCCATTGACTGACCTTGGCAAAGAGGGACTGTCTCATCTGAAGTTATGTCCCTTCTTTGAGGCAGGCCTATATTCAATTACTGGTTGATGAAAGGTACGAAGGCTAAAACTTTTGACTTCAGAACAACTCTGAATCTCAGCAGCAGCTGCCATGCAATCTGCTGAAGCTTTGGAGGCATATATATCTCAGTTTAACCTCTCCCTCTGTGAAAGCCAGCTCCTTCCATTTCCCTACAGGTGTTGTCCTGAGAGCTCTTCTCAATCGATCTTCTGCAAATAAATCTCCCTTTACGACTTTTTCTTAGAAAATCTGACCTTTGATAATTGAAATGGAGATTTTGGAGCCAGATGCCCTACTCTGTGAAAACTGCATCATAGTACAATATTCCCCTCTAAGCAATCCTATTTACCTCACTCACACAAGTTTTTCTCCAAAGATCTCCTCAGCAATCACCTCATGCATACAAATCTTTGTCAGAGTCTGCTTCTTATGGAAATTCATCTATGATAATCCATCACATTTTAGGAATAGTAAAAGGAGCAAGTTATTGTGCAGGTGAAAAATCAAGATAGCAATCCCTTAAATTTTCACAGTAATTTTACGTTTTGCCAAGAAATGTGATATTATAATTTTTGATTTGATCTGCTTGAGTAAAATAGTAGGAAAGTGAAAACATTGAAAAAAAAAAAAAAACCAAGTAGCAGTATTTGATGAGGATTAATCTTTAAACCTATAATGTTAACTTGAATTTATGTGTATTAACCTGTGCTTGTGATAGTGGCAGGAGGCAGTCAAATCACTAGGCAGATAAAGATGGGTCCCTGGTGAAACCCCACCTTAAAGCCAAAAAACAGCCTGAAGGCTAAACAACTGAACTGCTGGTCCCACATGAAACCCACAACCCAGAGTAAGAACTTCTGTTTATGTTTGCCTACTTTTTCCTGATTTATTCTTTCTAAATAATGCCTTTTAACCAAATGAATGTAGCCTTTTAAAATTCTATTATACTACAGCTTGTTCCTTCCCCATTCTGAGCCCATAAAAGCTCCAGACTCATCTACATTGAGAGGACTTTCCTGCCTTCTGGTAGGGGGACCACCCCTGCATTCCCTTTCTCTGGAAAGCTGTTTCATCACTCAATAAAACTCCCCAAATTGCTTTTGCTTTGATTGTCAGCATATCCTCATTCTTCTTGGGTGCCAGACAAGAACTTGAGACCCACAAGTGAGAATACCCAGAAAGGCTGCTTCACAGACCTTTCACTCTTACTGGCAGAGGGCAGCCACCCCTCACAACAGGGCCAGAAGCTGACTCAGTGGCTAGCCAGATCCTGTACTCACTCCCTCACATATTCCTTCTTGCAAGGGGTTGAGTGCTGTAGGCCAAGTAGACATGGCATCCCTGCTGTGAGTCCAGCAAACGGACCACGAGAAAATTCTTGTGTCACTTTCTCTATTGGTCTGAGAAATGTTTTGATCTTACTACCATGGAAATAAATAGTAAACAAGCCCAATGAGAATACAGTCTCCCTATATCTTGCATATAGTTTATCTGACCACATGAGACACATTGAAAATCACAAAGAAAGAGAAGTATATCTTTGAAAATATGTGAAACAAGATTCAGGAGAAAGCAGTCATTTTATATTGTCTAAACAAGCATCCCCAGCCCCTGGTCTGCAGACCAGTACTGGTCTGTGTCTTGTTAGTTAACGGGTTGCACAGCAGCGGATGAGTAGTGGGGGAGTGAACGAAGTTTCTGTATTTACAGCTTCTCTCCCCATTGCTCACATTACCATCTGAGCTCTGCCTCCTGTCAGATCAGTGGCAGGATTAGATTCTCATAAGAGAGTGAACCCTGTTTTGAACTGCACATGCGAGGGATCTAGGTTGCAAGCTTCTTATGAGAATCTAATGCCTGTTGTTCTGAGATGGAACAGTTTCATCCTGAAACCATCCCACAACCCACCATCTGTGGAAAAATTGTCTTCCATCACAACAGTTCCTGGTGTCAGAAAAGATTGGGGACCTCTTCTGTAGAATATAAAAATATCTAGCTTCTGGTAAAGTAGTAGCAAAAAGGAGATAATGTCTGAGAAAGACACAAGCATCAGGGAGCAATGAAATAAGTATACATGAAGTAACATGTGTAAAGAAATTAAAGCAAATTTACAGAATCCACACTGCTAGCAGCAGGAGAAGGCTGATGTAATAAAGACAAAAAAAAAAAAAAAAAAAAAGTGGCAACATGGAAGAAAAACTCTGGAGCTTTTCTTGTATTAATTTCTTAAAATGGAAAAATGAGTGGAAATAATTAATATAAAGGAAAAATTGAATCAATAGATTATTTGCAATGCTGTGTGCAGAAAAAATGGTAAAAAATAATGAGTAATAAAACAAATAATTCTTTTTCATACTAAAGAAAGTCTACATGGAATACTTATGAGAAAACAAAATCAATTTTAAAAAACAAACAAGGATTTATTATTGCAAATTTTGATGATTTTAAAGAGTGGGGGAACAATCAGATATCAGATTAGAGTTCTTGATGAAACACTCCTTTTTGTAAAGTGATTTATAAAACATTTAACAGTCTATTTTGGATAATACTTGCAAAGATATTTCTGTATATGTTGGTTTTGGAAAACAAATGAGCACACAATTCCTTTTTATAAAAGTTTCTTTCAATGTGCTTTATCATTGGTAAATATAAAACTTAACTATAGAAGAAAAACATAGAAAGCAATAATAAATAATATCACTTAATACACACTGGGGTTATAGCTACATAATTTTTAAAAATCTGGTTTTAAAAACAATACTGAAGGTTTAAATATACTTTATATGAAAGGATATATGTTAAATAGTGATGCAATGATAACCCACAATAATTCTTTACTGAATTACTATACTACCCGAGCATAATTGACATGCGTCTTATATAACTTTCATCATATTACCATGGACATGTTTCTATTTTACAGGTGAGTAAATAAAACTAATAATATTTTTTTAATTTTTCCTAATTACCACAAAGTAAAAAAAATAAGAAAGCTTTTAAAATCATTGGTTGCCTGACAATAAATCCCACAATTAGTTTTATTCATCTGCTCCATGGAACATACACTAATATACATATACATGTCTTTTTTTTTAAAAAAAAGAATGATTTTTACATAGGAAGAATTAAAAAACCATATTTTCCCTCCCCACACTTACTGGAGGCATTTTTAAGTTAGTTATTGTTAATATTCACACTGCTTTTAATTTTTCTAATGATACAATCTTACATAATTTTAATGTTGTCATCTTTTCATCCTTCCATGTAATTTATCTTAATTCCTTCTGGCCAGAGCTTTCTATTCTCTCCCTTTCTGACTTTCTTTAGTAATGGCCAATATCATTATTTTCCCAAGGACTATTGGCTGATTCTTTGTGTTTTTAATTTTTTTCTTCCATTTAATAGAGATGGAGGTCTCACTATGTCGTTTATGTTGGTCCTGAACTTCTGGATATAGGCAATTTGATCTCCCACTCCTGCCTCCTAAAGTGTTGGGATTATAGTTGTGCTAATTAGTTCAGAATAAGCCAATGGGGTCACTGTCGGTGGTTATTAGTTATTCTAATTATTCTCAACTAATTAGAAGAGATCCATAGATGCGTATATTTCTTTGCTTATTTTGTTTCTACCTGCTTCTATGTATTCTATGTATCCTATAAATAGATGATGAGAACATCTTTTCCAAGCACAGTATCCACCTGGCCTGCTGTTTTATATTTTATAATCTCCCCTAGTTGGCCTTCAAGGCTGTGATCCATTGTTCTCCTAACACAATTTATCATCATACTTCTTGCTAGATCAAAGCCTGAAAGTAGTGACATATAAGGTAAAATGCATGCATTTTGAAAGTAGATAGACTAGAGTTAGAATTCAGAATTCACCATTTACCAGCTGTGAGTCACTGAGGTCATTTGAATATTCTCCTCTTTAAGTAATGATATGTTTAATAAAGTAGAATCCACCTTCCAAATTTGTTGTGATTACTACATTGCAAACCTTTTTGAAATCAGTTATTATGTTGACAGGGCTCAAAAAATGCTAATCAACTTCCAAACTGAATGCACAGTTCAGTTGTGAAAAGCCTCAGCGGATCACCTGAGGTCAGGAGTTCGAGACCAGCCTGGCCAATATGGTGAAATCCTGTGTCCACTAAAAATACAAAAAAATTAGTGGGGCATAGTGGCAGGCGCCTGTAATCCCAGCTACTCAGGAGGCTGAAGCAGGAGATTTGGTTGAACCCAGGAGGTGAACGTTGCAGTGAGCTGAGATCAAGCCATTGCATTCCAGCCTGGGCCACAAGAGCGAAATTCCCTCTCAAAAACATAAAAGTTTGTTCTTAAAATGTTATATTCTCTCTTTCTCTCTTTTCTGTGTGTGTGTCAGTGTCGGAGGTTTGGTGGGATGAGGTGTGTGTGTGATTCCCATCTCAGAAAGTGTGGTCTTAAAGTATTTCACTAATAGTAGGCTGTGTATTAAAATATTTGTAAGGATTGTTAAATTACTACTTTTATGATAATAGTTGTGTAAATTTTATAATGGTATTCAACATTTAATGTATGTTTTTGTGGGTTTTTTTTTTTTTTTTGGTTCTTTTTAAATCTCACATGCTTACATGCTACCAAATAAATAAATGTTCAAAACTTAAATATTAAGAGAAAATATTATTTGTCAGTACTTTTGTTATTATGATTGCTTTAGCTTTTGACATTAAGTTACTGATGGTAAAGAAAGAAGATTTATACTACACTTGATTTAACACATTTATAAGAAAGTAACAGTTAAATCTTTAAAACTTATTTGAAAGTTATTGGTCAGAGCACAATTCCATTTTAAAGTTGTCATTTAAGAATACTCAAATGCACATAATAAAAGTTGACATTTCGTAGTATTATCTACTATTCAAAAAGAATTCTTATTATTTTTCCCTGTTGATGTCATGTTGAAAGATAATAAGATTTTAACATTCTGAACTTTACATGAAAATAGGAAAACTTCCTATTGTGTATTAAATGCTAAGAAGGAGTCTTCTTTAAGAGAACAAGGGGAATTGGAATACATTTTCAATAGACTCCACCCTCTGTGTCACAAAATATACAAATAGTGTAAAATTTGTATTGTGCTAACTAAATAATGCATGAAGAGAAATTCAGTAAGTATGAATAAATAAATCTGTAAGAGAAAACACTGGAGCGTGCACTTGCTTGCAGAGGTCCTTATGGTATATAGATAGGTAGGTAGCTAGACAAATCAGTGGAAAGATAAAGAATGTTGCTAGCTACACCGATAATTCCCCTATTGTTTGCCATCAGGATCTTAGGTATTCAGTAAATAGAATTTTTAATCTTTACTTTGGGAAGAAATAAACAGGAGGCAGACTTCTCTGAATTAACAGAGTACTGTGACAAGATCATATTTTCAAAAACCCTATGTGTTTAATACTATTTCAATATCTACTTTGTATTTTAATCACTTAATTTCTGTTTTAAACATTTTTTTCTATTATTTATATGAGATTTAGAAACGTCCAAAATCTAGAAAATGGGAAAGAGAAAATTATTCATAACATTAGCGTCAAAACCATTTTAAACGAATGTCTAATTTTCTTTTTGATACATGGTGATTAAGAAGTTTTAAAAAGGAGAGGTGGATCCAAGATGGCCGTTTAGGAACAGTTTAGGATTGCAGCTCCCAGTGAAAGCGCAGAGGGTGAGTGGACGCCGTGTTTTTATTGCCCACAGACTAGGAAATTCCCGGGCAGAGGTGCTCCA
>NW_016107415.1:785110-788836 GCF_001604975.1 Cebus imitator
GATAGCAGGGGGAGAAATGCCAGATGTAGGTGATGGGGAGGAAGGCAGCAAATCACACTGCCATGTGTGTTCCTATGCAACAATTTTGCATGTTCTTCACATGTACCCCAAAACCTAAAATACAATAAAATAAATGGGAAAAAAAAAAGAAGTTTTAAAAAAAATGATAAAAATGCTACGTCTCATGAAGAAAGAGATGGATTATTTGGGGATATTAAATCTGTCTCAATGCAAAGCTTTATGTCCTCTAAAAGAGCTATTTCTCTAATAAAGCAGGAACAGTACTTTAATTATGTATGGCATTTATTTCAGCATTCCAATCAGTGCGATTCATTGGGCAGCTTTCTTTTGTCAGGCATAACGGATACACAGATGAAATTTTTTCCTGTAACCTCAAAAAATCACAATTTTTAAGAGAGATATAGAAATGTGCCAAAATATAATATTTCAGATGCCACTGAAACTTTTGACAGTCATCATATATTAAACAACAAAAAAGCTTAAGAAATTTATAAAAATAGAAGCTGAATCACTTATGGAAATTCAGTAAAATTTACATGAATAATAATATGTCAGGTAAATAAGATCTTGTACTTGGAAAATTGTAAATTCCCTTTAACCAATCATGGATTACATTAAAATTTCAGAATCTAGAAAATAAGCTACATATCAGAACCTATCGTATATAACTATGAGAGAACTCTGAGGTAAAGTTATTATATCAAACTTTCATAGTACCTGATGAAAAAGAATTAAAACTAAATGAAACATTCTATCATTAGCTATGATGTCTCCACTTGTATTATATGAACTCTTAAGAACAATTATTAAACTAGATAACATACCATGAAAATAAAATTCTCAACTGTTTGAAGGCATGAGAAAATGAGCAATAAATTCAGGACTTGAAGAGAATAAAAGAAATGTTCTTTCCCTGAATCTTTTCTCCTCTATGGTCATTTGTTGATTCCTGACGCAAAAATTTGCAGCCCAGTCAAAAGCAGCAACCTAGAGGTTTTGCAAAAGTATCAAAGGTCTGGGGAGAAGAAAATTAGAATCCAGGTCAACTAAAGCAGCAAAGTCTGGAAACCAAGATCAGGGAACCAGATATTAGAAACAGAGAAAAGGAAACTACAAATATGAGCCTGACCTTCTATGTGCATTTACACCACAATTTATTGCCAAATTCTAAAGGGGTAGGAGGCAGCAACCAGCAATAAAGCTGGCTCACAGAGCTGAGAAAACAACAACCACCACCACAAAAAACAAAAAAACAAAACAAAAGACAAGAAAATGGATGGGCTTAAGAAACTGCATACTTGGTCAGCATGCTTGTATTTGTATTGAGATCCCTGTTAAATATAACCTAGGAGTAAGGCAAACTAGAATGAGACTTGACTTCTTCCCTTTTGATAGCCAATCCAGGTCCAAAGGACTTCAAACAAATGCAATTGCTAATGGGGTCAATTGCTTATTCACCCTACTCACTCTACTGTCTATCCAAAAACTATCTTCTATTAGGAGACATGTGGTACCATTCAGAGGCTTTGTGATTTACCATATATAGCATCTACATTTTAAATATAAAAATGTGACAGGCATATGGTGCAACAGAAGGTGGTGACCAAATGCTAAGATAAAAGGTCAACCTAAAGGCACCTGAAATAGTTCACATTTGGAAGTTATCAGGCATGGACCTTCAGTTTGCTGTGCTTAACATGGTTAAGAAATAGATGACAAGATGGAGCATCCCACAAATGAAACTAACCTTAAAAATATATAATTATATAGAAATTCAATAATAAAATATAATAACAAAAATTAAAAACTCAGTAGATGGGTATGATAGTAGACATAGCATCCTCATTTAAGTGGTTCTAAAAGGCGGGCATTTGGAAACTAATTAGCTTAAGAAAAGATCATGAGAGTTGGGTCTTCATGATAGGATTAGTGTCCTTATAAGAAGATATCAGACAGCTTGCTGTCTGTCTGTCTGCTATGCAGGGACACAGCAAGAAAATGGGTGTCTGCAAGCCAAAAAGGAGACTATTACCAATAATTAAATGAGCTAGCACTCAGACTCTAGGGCTTCCAGTCTTCACAACTGTGAGAAATTACCTTTTTGTTCAAGCTACCCAGTCTATATTACTAAATTATAAAGCCTAACCAGAAAAACACACCAGAATGTTTTCTATATCAGTAGAAAACATTGAGTGAAACAGGAAAGTAAAAAAAGTGAAAAAATACAGATAATAATATAAAATGATTATGTAAAAATGTGCAGTTCTAATATAAAGGTTATAAAATATAGATTTAGAATAGTTTCACAAGTTATATTTAAATAGATAGAAGAGATTTCACCAAATTAATAAAAATCCTAGCATGAAAATTCAAGAAGCCATGCAAGCCCCAAGCAGAATAACCTCCCTGCCCTACCACACGTATCCATAGAGTACATTAAATAAAAGTATTAAAAACTAAAGTCAAGGACAAACATTTTAAAACGGCTAAAGGAAAACAAATATTTATTTCCTTTAAAGATGAAACTTTAGGAATGACAGTTACTTTTATCAGAAATTCTATAAATTAGAAGATGATAAAATCATGATGAAAATATTATCAACTCAGAATTTAATATCTAGTGAAAATATCCCTCCATGTAAAACATTTACTCTAAAATTTCTATTTAATGGGCCCACATCACTAAATCTAAGCCAACCCCGTTTCCTACTCTTTTCTGCTAAATTCCACATCCTTAATGTCTATTTCCATACATATCTTGCAAATTTATGTCTACATAAATTTGAAAAGTTATGCAACTTTTTTGGTGTTTACCTTACCTTCTCACAGTGAACCTACTTTGTAAGGTATTCTTTGGTTCTGCTGGGACATTAATCTAGTTATAGGTCTATTAGCAGAAAGAGGTGGATAATATGATTGAACATATAAATAAGGTATAAAATTTCTTATATGGGTTTACCTATCATGTGTAAGATGCATACCCATGTACAGATCTGCATTTTGAAAACTATATTTTATTTTATAATTATGATTATCACTATAGGTTAGATTTCTGATATCATTTTATTTTATATTTTCCTAAATGGGCCTTTATTAGTGATATAAAAATCTCAAAAACCAAAGTATCATGTATGTGTATAATTTATGCAATAAAATGATTTTTAATAAATAATATAAACATGAACATTTGACACAGATTTATGACTTTTACAACCTTAACACTTAGAGTTAGGTCCAGGGCCAAAGAGTGTGTTTTCAGAGATGCAGGAATTGAAGCATTAGAAAATATTAATTAAAATTTCAGTTGTCTCAGAATAGAAAGTTCAGCTTAGGGAAAAATTGGTTTAACACTAAGAATATTAAAATAAAGTCCAACATATTTTTTTTCAAATGAATGCCACAGGATGTATCATGGATCCATCTGAAAGAATTTACATGAATGAAATTTAGAGGGAGTGCTTTTTTGTTTTTTGGTCTTTCTTTTCTTTCTTCTTTCTTTTCTTTTCTTTTCTTTTCTTTCTTTCTTTCTTTCTTTCTTTCTTTCTTTCTTTCTTTCTTTCTTTCTTTCTTTCTTTTCTTTCTTCTTTCTTTCTTTCTTTCTTCTTTCCTTCCTTCCTTCCTTCCTTCCTTCCTTCCTTCCTTCCTTCCTTCCTTCCCTCCCTCCCTCCCTCCCTCCCTCCCTCCTTCCCTCCCTCCTTCCTTCCC
>NW_016107415.1:788886-822429 GCF_001604975.1 Cebus imitator
AGTGCAGTGGTATGATCTCGGCTCACTGCAACCTCAGCCTCCTGGATTCAAGCGATTCTCCTGTTTCAGCCTCCCAAGCAGCTGGGACTACAGGCACCCACCACTATGCCTGGCTAATTTTTGTATTTTTAGTAGAGATGGAGTTTCACCATATTGGCCAGGCAAGTCTCAAACTCCTGACCTCATAATCCACCTGCCTCAGTCTCCCAAAGTGCTGGGACTGCAGGCATGAGCCACTGTGCCCAGCTGTTTTTTTTTTTGGTATTTCTAAGTTGAGTGATGCTATAATTCCTAGAATTAGAAGGCTATAGATACCTATGTGGAAGACACAGCAAGCATTTATGGGCAAAAAATAAAAATCAGATATGGAATGGGATAGTGAATTTAATGTGGGCAAAAGAGAGAAAATAATGTAAACATTTTGAAATATTTAGAACAGGACAAATCAGGCTAGATCGTAAAATGTATATACCATCATAATCTAGTTAAATAGCATTTTATTTTGTTTTTGTTTTTGTTTTTTGCAAAATTATGACTGGAGGTCATGGCAGTGAGATTATCACATGCCTTTTATAACAGGTCACAGGATACATTTTGTGTACATTAAATTTCAGGCAATGTTTATCACTGCAAATGAATTCATAAATTTTCTATAGTTATAACATGAATGCAAAGAAAAAAACCAAAACAATCTTTCTTGTTATGGAAAGAAAAGGACATATAAAATATATACTATAGAAACAATGGGTAAATTTCATCTTTCCTTTGATCAATATTGAAAAGAATGTATGTTGGACTAACTCTCATCTTTCAGCAACCCCAATAATGGACATAACTAAGCATATTTTCACCTACTAAAATATCTCCTTGTGTTCAATCCAAATGCTTTTTCTTTTTTTCTTTTCTTTTTTTTTTTTTTTTTTTTGAGTGAAGTTAGGTATGAACTTACCCGAATATGGGCAACAAGGCAATTTCTTATGGGGAATGTTGGTTCTGTTCAATAATATATGTCCAAAAAGCTCCTTTTCATGATGAAAACACCTGGGCTAAATATGGCTTTTGAATACTTTCTGATATTGCAAATAAATAAAACTTGAAGCCTTTTCCTAAGGGAAAAAAAAAGCATACCTCACCAAACGAGTTAGATGTGTTGGTGTCTTTGCACTTTATTGTTGCTGTGCATCACATTTATGAAGACATAATAAATAGTCATAATAGAAAAAAGGTAGTTAGAATAAAATAAAGTGGCCCATCAAGTATTCAGCCCAAGTTTATTACCACAATGGACTTGGGTTATAATTACCAACAAAGGAGAGAATAACTATAAGTTATTTTGATGTAAAAAGCATATTATACTAAGCCAACATAATAACACAGTTTTTATGAAGCACAATAATTATACTGAAGACTCACAGAAGTGCATTTTTCTAAAAGAAGAAGGTAGGTGTTGATAAGCTTCCATTGAATTTTATAGTTGCAATGAACAAAAATAATTGTCATGGCAAAATAATAAAAGTGTGTTGATTTTTGTTGTAATGCTTGAGAGATTAAATTATAAAATTAAAAAATACTTATTACATACTATGAAAAGTCTTATGTTTAATATCATTATTTTGAAATGACTTTTTTTGTAGAAATTTTTTGTATATTAAATGTTGTTTATTATCCTTCACTAGTAGTATGCAGGAGATTGTTCCTGTTGCCAAGAAAGCTTTTCTGTAATGCTTTAGTGAATTAATATGGGAGAAAATGACTTTAAAGTAAGTGTTTATTTAAATATCTAGTTTATAAAATTCTCATTAAGATTTAATCTGAAGCTACTATGATTGTATCATTATATTTGATTTTACATTTTGAAGCTTAGAGAAAAATCAAATGTTATCACCAGTTCCTTAATGTCTGGTAACTAATTAAGGCTCATTAATATACATTTGAAGGCAAATGACAGACTGATTAAAAAAATACATGGCCAGGAATAAGTCACGATAGAACTAAGCATTATACTGGGACAGCGTGGAAAGAAGTATGAGTTTGTACAAAGACTATTTATACGAATTTGACCACAGGTTATAAGCTTATGGAACAGGTTATCATGAGGAGAACACCTGACATAAAATAGTTGAATATATTAAGCTTAGTGATACACATGTAGTTTTAGAAATATAAGTAGAAATAAAAAATATGGTCGGGTACAGTTGCCCACACATGTAATCCCAGCACCTTAGGAGGCCGAGTAGGGTGGATTGCTTGAGTTCAGGAGTTTGAGACCAGCTTGGAAACATGTCAAACCCCATACTTCCAAAACAAATAAAAATAACTTAACTGGGCATGGTGGTGAGTGCCTATATAGTCCCAGCTACTAGGGAGGCTGAGGTGGGGGGATGGCTTGATCCTGAGAGGCAGAGGTTGCAGTGAGCTGTGATAGCACCATAGCTGAGGCATCCAGTTAAGAGCTAAAAAATACCTTTAATTATTAATTTCCCATTTTTTTCTGAGATGCCTTGTATATGTAAAATATAATAAACATGAGAAAATATACGTTTACTGATTTAACTATTTTCAAATTCAGAAACAGACTAACAGAAACAGAAACAGCAACACTAGAGAATAGCAAAATAGTAACATTTCAAGAAAATATATACACATTCACAATATGTGATGGTATCCACTTACTGTCTATTGCCTCCATAACCCCTAAAGTCTTCTAAAGGTGAGGGGGCAACAAAACCTTATTAAAATAAAAAGGTTAAGAGTAGTAAAATATTTTTGAACCATATTTGTAGCACAACAAAACACCTGATGAGTTAGTGAGAGAGCACACAAAGGAAATATCTCTGCACTTTCAATTCCAGGTAGTACACCAAAAATAATAATCTTATTGCTTTCCACATTTAACAAGTAGAAGTTAACTAACTGTCAGTAGACGGTCCATTTACACTCTCATGTATTATTTTATATGTTTATTATTTCCCATTTTATGTATTTCCTCATTTCAGATTCATTAATGCTTTGAATATATGAGCCAACATTTATTTTCACAGCCTTTTCACAACTGGGAATTCTTTAGAGAAATGCAATCTTGCTTCATTTATTATGCCTATCCTAAGAAGAAAATATATCACTGTGGCAGAATTGTAGAAAGAAAAAATGAAAAAAAAAAAAAAAAAAAAAAGGAAAAAAGGCTGTGAGGATTTGCTCATATGCCTATTTGTGTGACACATCGAATATTTCTTTAATTGCAGTCAGGAATATAAATCTCTTTTGGATGCTATGACATATTTAAAAATATTTAAAATGTATTATGATTTTTCTGAAATTTTCCTCTTATCTCTGTTTTATATTTGCATGAATAATCCATTTAAATACCAGATTCTGTGATAATATTTGCTATAATTGTTTTAATTTTATCAGGAGAATTATATTCAAAGGTGTAGCGAACTTACTTTGAATTATTTTCATCTATCAATTTATAATTTCTGCACAGCAAGGAATAAAAACAAATTTGCATTTCATGTGAGTATAGAAAATAATTGACTCCATTAATTTTGCATTTGTCTACACACCTAAAAAGAAACCAAGGGGTTTGTAGTTAAAACAACAACAACAACAACAACAACAACAAAAACACTTCTTGATGTATTTTATTCCTTCTTTCAGCAAATGTGTCTTTAGAATCTGCCTTTTGCCTGGTACTTTGTGAAGTTATGGAAATAGCAATGAAAAAAAAATGGAGCACAAGGGTGTGGAGATCCCTGCTTCTAGTGAGCGAAACATGTAGAATAATGATAAACAGAGTATTCCAGACAGTTATTAATACAGTTTGGATATTTGTCCCCTTTAAGTCTTGTGTTGAAATGTGATTCCCAATGTTGGTGACGGGGCCTGATAGGAGGTATTTGGATCATGGCGGGGGGGTCCCTCATGAATGACTCTGTGTGCTGTCCACGGTAGCAAGTGAGTTCTGACTCTGTTAGTGTACCTGAGAACTGGTTGTTTAATGGAATCTCACACCTCCTCCTGGATAGGTGTTCAGGCAAAAGAAACCGTAGGTGTAAAAATAGGAAGAAGACTAGCATGGCTGGAGAGGAGAGTAAAAAGAGTCAAGGTTGTTGGACCACCCAAATTCTTGAACAAAATTTATCTAATGGAAACTTCTAGGTTGAATCTTCTGGAAGTATAAAGATGATGAGACTGAAATAAAACATGCATGCTTAGGACTTTGAAAAAATAATTAACTCCAGCTTTCTCACAGAGGGCCCTATTATAGAGAGAGGTTGTGGAAATCTCTATTCTAACATCATGCCCATCTCACAGTCAAATAAAACACTGACACATGATAACCCATACCCTGGCACTGATCTGGAGATTGTCCAACCACTAAAGTACTCTATTTTCCTACATTTCATTTTACTTCAACTGTTTTAAGCACAGTATACATAAAAAGTTAAACAAACATATATTTGCAATTCCACAAAGTTTTTCAAAGTGAAAATATATACAACCACCAATCAGACCAAAAAAAAAAAAAAAAAAAGTAAAAAAAGAAATTGACAGTACCAAAGAAGACTCCTGTGCCCTCTTCCAGAAATTTTCATCTCCAATTTAACTTTTTCTGTAATTGGAGCAGACAAACTCTGCCTGTGTACATTATAACATGCTTGCACCCATATATATACTTTTATGTCTGTTGTTTTTGCTCAATATTACATCTGTGAGATTTAAACTCTCTGTGAGGTCTAGGTGACATGCATATTTTAATTAGTGAATAATCTCTATTGTATAAATACACCACAATTCATTTATTTCTTCTGCTGTTGATGTGTAAGCTGACAACAGTGGAATATAGTGTGAAAACAAATGTTCATCAGCATAAACATTCATCAGCATTTATTCCAGATTTTAAATATCTTGCACACTGGAGTACATCAAAAATACATCAATGGATATGAAGTAATGAAAATACTGTGCAAAATATTTGAAGCATAATCAGAGGACAAAATGCTAATATTAATCGTTCATTGCATTGTGTCCAGTGGAAGATGCAAACATTCTATATTGTGACAGAAAATGGAGAGGAACTCTGCTAATCATCATTAAAGAAAGCAATTCAATCAAAAGATAAGGGGAGACCAACATGAAGTTAATTCCCACTGCATCCACTGATAAGACCAGAAAGCAAATGAAGCATTTTTTCCTTTTGTTAAAAAAAAAATTGTGCCTAGGTTTACTAAAATCTTCAGTTACTGGACATTAGTACTAGCAATGATTAAATTATTCTCAGACTTTTAATGTGATTGAGGATCATTTGAGATTCAGAACAGATAGTCAAATATAAGGTAAAACCAGTGGTAAAAAGCTTCACTTTCTTCTAGATGATTAATAGATGCTGAGACAATTGGCTTATCATTACGATGCCAGAGCAGAAGAAAAAAGAAATAGTATTTGAAAAAACTCAACATTGACCTACTTAGTATATACCTAGGGCCAATTCACAAATCACATATTCACCTATAAGTATTATCTGCTACAGGAAAATCTTGAAATGCATTAAAAATTTACCAAATTAAAATGAAAGAATTATCTTGATTTTCAATAGTGAATGGCCTCTTGGAGAAGAGAACAGAGAGCAGTCTCTCCACCTCTCTACATACCTTGGGGTTATATCTCACATTTTGCTCTGAAACAAAAGACACAAAGATATCTGAATTCTATCCTCATCAGCTTCATCAGATGAAGAATTTTATTAGGCAATGGAAGAATATGACTAAAAAGAAATTTTCTTTTGCACGTGAAGAGAAGTGGGGTTTTAAACAATGCTGTGTAATGCCTTTTAAAATATTTCTGACTAGCACTTCCTTAAAATGCCACAGAAGGCAATTCTGTAGGATCAAGTAAGAGCAATAATTATGTATTCAATGAAGTGCTTCTACTAATAAATTCTTAAATTTCCTTGAGGGACAACATCATGAAATCCCACATTTTTGCACTAAGGCGTACAGTATGTTGTCTAATAAACAATTACCTAATAATGTCAAGTGCACACACACAAAACATACATACACACAAATATAATACATATCTATATAAGGGAAGTAGTAAATAATATATTACTCCTGGGCTAATGACTTATTGACTGCTCAGACAAAGGGACAGGTCAATGTAAGAAGTAGAGGGGAATTTCTTTGGGACTTTTCACAAATAAATCATGGTATGATAAAAGATACCCTGTAGAAAACATATTATGAGAAAAAAAATCATTCATCAGGCAACTTGACCATAAATCTACTTGTGATTTAATTGGAACCAGATAGCCTACCAAACCAACTCAAAGAAGGTGAGTGAAGTGAAAAATATTTCTCCTTGATATTAAAACTACATAATATATTTGTATTGTCTAGAATGATGATGTATATGAAGAATAGTTGGATATCAAAACTATGCCTTCTAATGTTTGTAACACAGACAGGAATAATGCATAATTCTTTCTCCAGCATCATAGCTAGCATGCTTTATTTTCCTGGCTTTCTCTTTGCTTACTTTGATTATTTTATCTACATGGTACTACCCTGGAAGATTACAGCCCAGAGTCTAGGCTTGTGTTTGAATAAACATAGCAAAATATAACAATGACACTAAGAAATGTACTTCTACACTAATGTTACATTGTAAAGTAGTCCGAATCTTGTTTCTATGTTTCATTTGGCAATGACGGCTTTCTTTGACTGTCATTGCTTCTATCTATGTCTACATTGATTCAGGTAGCTTATTTTATATCGTCACATTTTGCATGACATCCTGGGATCTCCTGATATCTTAAATGTTTTTTTTTAAATTGTGTATATGTTAATGTTTATACTTTGTGCTATAAATCTCTATGAACTTTGTAAAATGAAATATTTAAATAATACTTTATTATTTTGTTGCTCAAATTGTTCAATCTTCGGACATTGGCAGCTTTGTCTGTGGGCTTTTGTGCCATTTTATATAGCTTCATCATTTTGTGTGCATTTTACACTGAAAAATGCACTAGGTTTATCTTGTCTGTATTCTGATCTTAAACTCAGCAATTTTCTTATGAGCCTGGTTCTTTTGTTGGAGAATGGTATTAGAAATGGAGATATTACTACTAAATGTACTCATTGCTCTGGGTATCATTTCTTCCAGGCCCACTCAGCTGACAAAGAAGGAAACATACGTGTGTTTACCAATCCATGTCTATACATATAAATATTTCTATATGTTACCACCAACATCTGTAATAGTATAAAAATGAGTTCATACTGATATCTCCAATTCTAATCTATTACCACATGGACTTTTCTAGCAACTTCTCTTTGCTCATCTGTAACTTTCCACTGCAACAATGAGAAATCGGGTTCCTTCCATCTGTCATCCATTTACTTAATATTTAATTGCAGAATATGCACATAGTTGAATCAGAATTTTTAAACCATATCCTCATAGCCAATATTTCATCAGCTGGAACATAGTACTTTTACAGTTTGTCTTTAGTCTTATGGAATCCACTTGTTTCCAAAATTACTTGGGTCTGTATTTTTCATACCCACCTCATTGAGTGAGGTTTCATGCATTTATAATAAAGTTTCATCACATTCTACATTACCTTGTGGGGTCTCTTGATATTCTAAATGCTTTTTAAAATTTTTATATGCATTAACATTCACTCTTTGTGCTGTAAATTTCTATGTACTTTATAGAATGTATACTGTCATGCAGTCTTCATTACATCAACAAATGGAATGGTTTCAGTGCATTAAAAAATATCTACTGTGCTTTACTTAAAAACCTTTCTCTTCTTTTACATTTTTCCAGAATGTCATGTAATTGGAATTATACAGAACATAGCCTTTTCAGACTGACTTTTAAACTTAGCAGTATGCATTTACAGATAATTATGTTTTTTTGTGGCCTGATAGTTCATTCCATTTTATTAATGGATATTATCTTGTCTTACTGATATATCACAGTTGGTCATTTCATCCATTACAGAATGCCTTGTTTCCATTTTAGAAAATTATAAATAAAGCTACCACAAACATTTGCAGGATGCTTTTTGTGTTTGTGGTATGTGGACATAAGTTTTGAAATTAGTCAGTGGATATCTAGACAGGATTGCTGGATTGTATGCTACATTTATGTTTGGCTTTATAAGAAACTGCCAAACTGTCTTTCAAAGAGCCTGCACCATTTTGTATCTGTCCAGTTTGCATTCCTACCATAAAAGAATGAGAATTCTTGTTGCTTCTCATTGTCACCAGCAAGTAGAATAGCTGTTCTTCATTTGGTTTTGGTTTTATTTTGCTTTATTTTTGGATTTTAGTCATTCTAATTAGTTGTAATGCATTTTGTTGTCTTAATCTACAATTTCCTAACGATAAGTGATGTTGAATATCTTTTTCTATGCCTATTGGCCATCTGTATATCTTGTTTGCTAAGGCATCTGTTTAGATTATTGCCAATTTGGGGGTTGTTTTCTTATTGTTAAGCTTAAAAGCTGTTTTATATTTTGGATATAAGTTCTTTATGATATATGCTTCTTGCAAATGGTTTCTTCTAGTTTAAGGCTTTTCTTTTTATTCTCTTAACTGTCTTTCACTGAGTAGAAGTTTTTAATTTCAGCAAAGCCAAATTTAACAATTTTTATATTTCTTATGTCATGCTTTTGATGCTGTATCTAGAAACTCATTACCAAGCCCAATGCCACATGGCTTTTTCTCCTATATTTTCTTCTAAACATTTTAAAATTTAAAAAAAATTTACATTTAGGTCTACAATCCATTTTAATTTTTGTAAAATTGTAAAGTCCGTCTACATTCTTTTTTTGTACATGAACTTAATTTTTCTAGTAACATTTGTGAAAAGCCTATTCTTTCTTTTCTGAAGGCCTTAGTTATTTTGTCACAAACTGTAGAGGATAGATACTATGACCTATTTCTATTCAGAATGATTCTAAGACCATTTCCCCACACCAACCTATTTTCCAACTTTTCAGGCACCAACTGGGCATCCTACAATTCAGTTCAATTCTGACACTAACTACCTGGACTTAGATCAGACCCCATAGGTTAAGGGCTCAGTGCCACAAGACTGCTCTCATTTCAGATATCAATAGAAAGTCTAAGCCACTCATATTTTTGACTAACCAGCTATAAATTGAATTTCCACAGCCCTCTCCTGATGTTTAATGATTTGCTAGAACAACTCCTAGAATACAAATAAGCACTTAAGTTACATTTATTAGTTCATTATAAAGGATACAGATAGGCAGTCAGAAGAAGAGGTACATAAGGCTAGACACAGAATGGTTCTGAGCACAGAAACTTCTGCCCCACTGAGTTAGGGTGGGCTACTCTCTAGGAACCTGGATGTCTTCATCATTTTGGTGAAACTTGGGCTTTCTGAACTCCATCACTTAGAGTTTTTAAGGACGTTCCATTACGTAAGCATGATGAATTAAATCAGTAGCCATTGAAGATTAAACTCAATTTCTACCCCTTGTTTCCTCCCCAGAGGTAGGGGAGATGAAGCTGAAGGTTCCAATTCTTTTATCACTGATTGGTTTCTCTGGTAACAAGCTTTTGTACAGAAGTTATCTAGGGACACATCAAGTGTCATGTCATTGGCATCAATTCAGGTATGGTAAAAAGGGGCTTATTACGAATAATAATAAATCTTCTTTTCAATCTAACATTCAGAAAATTATAGGTGTTTTAAAACTTCTGTGCCAGGAACCAAAGATAAAGACCAAAGATTTACTTATTATAATCTCACAGAACTCAAGCCCCTAAGTTACATTTATTAGTTTATTACAAATAAGCTAATCATAATAACATTAGGACAATTGGCATGATTTGCCTTAAATGTTTGGTAGAATTCACCAGTAAGCCCACCTTGACCTGTTTTTGTTTTGTTTTGTTTTGTTTTTTGGAAGGCTATTGGTTATTTATTTATTATTTTCTAATAGACACAGGCCTATGTATATTACTTATTTTTTCTTGTTGAAATTTGGTAGTTTGTGTTTTATAAGAATTTGATTCATTTCATTTCAAATTATCAAAATGGTGAGAACAAAGTGATTATAGTATTTCTTCATTAACATTGTAATATCTGTGGGATTAGTAGTGATAGCTCCTCCTTCATTTTTTCATCTTTTTTATTTCATTTCATTGACATATTTATACAGATAAGTAGTTTGTATCTTGTTTTTTTTATTTCTCTGGCTAAACATTAATTTTATTTGTCTTTTAAAATAATGAGGTTATTTTTGGTTTCATTGATTTTCTCTATTTTTTCCTGTTTGCAATTTTATTGATTGTTTCCCTAATTATTATTTTTTTTTATTCTGCTTACTTTAGGTTTACATTGCCATTCTTTGTCTAGTTTTCTAAAATGGAAGCTTAGGTTTTTGATTTTAGATACTTTTTTCTGATACATGTGTTTAATGCTATAAATTTTCAACAGGGCACTGTTTTTGCTGCATTTCTCAAATTTTCTTAAGTCATATTTTTATTTTGTTAAAACTATGTTTTTAGCTTCTCTTAAGACTTTTTTGACTCATGTAATATTCAGAGATATGTTATTTAATCTCAAAATATTTTGGGATTTTTTCAATGACCCATGTGTTACTGAGTTCAAGGTTAATTCTGTTATGGTATGGAAACACACAGTACTGGATAATTTATAAGAGAAGAGGTGTAATTGACTCATAGATTTGCATAGCTATGGAGGCCTCAGGAAACTTACAATCATGGGAGAAGGCACCTCTTTACAGGGTGGCGAAAGTGAGAATGAGTGCTGAGAAAAGTGGGAAGTCCCTTATAAAACCATCAGATCTCATGAAAACTCACTCACTATCATGATAGCACAGGGGGAAACTGCCCCCATGATCTAATCACTTCCCATAGGTCCCTCCCCTACTATGTGGGGTTTACAATTCAAATTACAATTCAAAAAGAGATTTGGGTGGGGACATAGGGCTAGACCATATCACATACTTTGTATGATTCCTATTCTTTTAAGTTTATTAAGATGTATTTTGCAACCCAGAATATGATTTACCTTGGTGGAAGTTCCATATGAGGTAGAGAAGAATATGTCTTCCCTGCTGTTGAAAGGATTATTCTATAAATTGAATCCACTAATTAGAGTGACAGTGCTGTTTAGATAATCTATATCCTCACTATTTTCCTACCAACTTGAACTATTAATTACTGACCAAAAGATATTGAAGTCAGCAACTATGATACTGAATTTCTCTCCTCTCAGGCTTATCGTTTTTCACCTCATTGGTTGTGACTCTGTTGTTTGATGCATACACTTTCAAGATTAATGTATCTTCTTAAAAAGTTAATCCTTTATAATTACAGGAATACCTCAGGTATATTGTAGGTTTGGTTCTAAACTATGCAATAAAATAAATAACACAATTTTTTCATTTCTCAATACATACAAAGGTTGTGTTTACAATATAATGTAGTTTATTAAGTGTGCAATAGCATTGGATCTATGAAACAATGTACATATCTTAATTTTAAAATACTTTATTGCTAAAATAATGCTAATAATTAGCTAAGCCATTAGTAAGTCATAATGTTTTTCTGGTGGAGAGTCTTGCTTCAGTGTCGATAGTTGCTGATTGACCAGGGTGGTGGTTGCTGAAGGCTGGGAAAGACGTGGCAATTTCTTAAATAAGACAACAGTGAAGTTTGCTGCATTGATTGACTCTTTCTTTCATGAAAGATAGCCCTGTTGCATGTGATGCTACTTGACAGCCTTTTATCCACAGCAAAACTTTTCTCAAAATTAGAGTCAATCTTTTTAAAGTCTACTGCTGCTTTATCAACTCATCTTTAAGTACTATTCTGTATTGTCATTTAAACAATTTGTGCAGCTTCTTTACCAGGATTAGATTTCATCTTAAAAACCATTTCCTTGCTCATTCATAAAAAACAATTCCTCATTTGTGAAAGTTTTATTATGAGATTGAAGCAATTAAGTCACGACTCTAGGCTTCACTTTTAATTCTAGTGTTTTTACTATTTTCACCACAACTTTAGTTACTTCCTCTCCTGGAGTCTTTAATTCTTCAGTTTTTTATGAGAATCAACTTCTTCAAATCCCCTGTTAATGTTGTTATTTGGACCTCCTCCCATGAAATACAAATGTTCTTAACGTCATCTAGAATGTTTTCAATTTACTTTGCTCAGATCATCAGAGGAATCACTACATATGACAACTATAGCCTTATTAAATATATTTCTTAAGTAACAAAAGACTTTCAAGTCTTTTGAAAGTTACTTTTGAAATATATTTCAAAATTACTCCTTGATGCATGGGTTACCAAATTGATACGTCACCAGGCATGAAAACAAATTAATCTATTTGTACATATCTGTCAGAGGTCTTGGGTGACCAAAAGAAATGTCAATTCGCAGAAATATTTTGAAAGGAATTTTTTTTTAAGCAGTGGATCTTAACAATGGGACTGAAATATTCAGTAAACCATGTGGTAAACAGATGTGCTATCATTAAGAAAACATTGAATTCATTAGAAAATTGATTTCATTGTCATTAATTGAAACATTGTTGTTTTATTGATAAAGCATAGGCAGATGAAATTTAGACTAATTATTAAGGGCCCTAACATTTTTGAAATAGTAAATGAGCAATTGCTTCAGCTGAAAGTCACCAGCTGCATTAACAGCTAACTAGAGCCAACTGTCTTTTGAAGCTTTGAAGTGACACATTGACACTTTCTGTAAAGCTATGAAAGTCTTAGATGGCATCTTCTTCATATATAAGGCTATTTCACCTAACATTGAAAGTTTGTTGCTTATTATAGCCATCTTCACCAATTATCTTGACTAGATCCTCTGGATAACTTGCCACAGCTTCTACATCAGCACTTGCTGCTTCACCTTGCACTTTTATATTATGGAGATAGCTTCTTTTCTTAACTCTCATGAACCAACCTCTGCTAGCTTTAATCTTTTGTTTTGTAGCTTATTTACCTGTCTCAGCCTTTATAGACTTAAAGAGGGTAAGGGGCTTGCTCTGTATCAGGCTTTGGCTTGAGGGACTGTTGTGGCTGCTTTGAGCTTCTATACAGCCCCACTAAAACTTGTTCCAAATCAGTAATAAGTTCATTTTACTTTCTTGTCATTAATATATTCTCTGAAGTAGCTCTTTTGATTTCCTTCAAGGACATTCCCTGTGCATTTACAACCTGTCTAACTGTTTGGTACAAGAGGCTTCCCTTGCAATCTATGTCAACTTTACCCGTGCCTTCCTCACTAAGCTTAATTATTTCTAGCTTTAGGTTTAAAGTCAGAGACATGAGATTTTTTCTTCCATTTGAACACTGAGAGGTCACTGTACGGTTATTAATTGCCATTATTTTAATATTCTTGTGTCGTAGGGAATAGGAAGGCATGAGGAGACAGATGAGGATAGATGATATGGTTAGGCTTTGTGTCCCCACCCAAATCTCATTTTGAGTTATAATCCTCATAATCTCTACATATAAAGATACCAGGTGGAAGTAATTGAATAATGAAGGTGGTTCTTCCATGCTGTTTTCATGATAGTGAGTGAGTTCTCATAAAATCTGATGGTTTTATAATGGGCTCTTCCCCCCTTTGCTCAGCATTTCTCCTTCCTGCTGCCTTGTGAAGAAGGTGTTTCCTTCCCCTTTGCCTTCTGCTATGATTGTAAGTTTCCTGAGATATGTGCCGATACATGATGAACTGTGAGTCAATTAAACCTCTTTCCCTTATAAATTACCCAGACTTGGGCAGTTCTTTATAGCAGTATGAAAATGGACTAATACAATGGGAAAAGTGCTGTTCCATGAAGCAGTCAGAACACAAACATTTAACAATTCAGTTCATTGTTTTATATGGTCACTATTCATGGCACCACAAAACAATGATAATAATGGTCTCCAGCTCCATACAGGCTTTTCCAAAGGACATGATTTTATTCTTTTTTATGGCTATGTTTTTTGACATGTTAATAATAGCCATTCTGACTCGTATGAGATGCTATCTCATTGTTGTTTTGATTTGCATTTCTCTGATGATTAGTGATATTGAGCATTTTTCATGTTTTTGGCTGCTTGTATGTGTTATATTAAGAAGTGTCTGTTCATGTCTTTTGATAATTTTTTTTAATGTGGCTATTTGTTGTCTTGCTTTTTCAATTGTTAAAGTTCCTTATAGATTCTGGATATTAAACTTTGGCAGATGCACACTTTGTAAATATTTTATTTCATTATATAGGTTATCTGTTCACTCTGTTGATAGTTTCTTTTGCTGTGCAGAAGTTGATATAATTTGTGTATACAGTTTTAGATAAGGGTCCAACTTTATGTAAATACCAGATAGCTTTATGTAAATATATTACAGGGTCCTTTGCATGTAAATATTAAAATTTTTCTTTCATTCTTGATTTAAAAGACTGATCTTTCCCCATTGGGTGGTTTTGGCATCCTTTTTGAAAATAATTTGACCATTTATGCAAGAGATTATTTCTGGGATCTCTTTTCTATTTCATGGTCTATACGTCTGTTTTCATATAAGTACCACACTGTTTTGATAGCTGTAGCTTTGCAGTACATATTGAAATTAGGAAATGTAAAAACTCTAACTTTGTTCTTTGTTCAAATTGTTTTGGCTATGTGAGACCCCCTTGAGATTTCCTATGAATTTTAGAATGGGCTTTTCTATTTCTTCAAAAGCATCATCGGATTTTGATAGGGCTTGCACTGAACCTATAGCTCACTCTGGATAGTATTGACATCTAAACAATATTAAGTTGTTCAACCATGAACATTAAATGCCTTTGTATTTATTAATGTCTTCAATTTTTTCAGCAATGTTTTGTCATTTTCAGTGTACAAATCTTTCACATCTCTTGTTAACATAATCTTTATTTCATTTATTTTGATGAAACTATACATGAAATATTTTGTTACTTTTTGAATTGTTAATTATTAGTCAATAGAAACACAGTGAATTTTTGTGTTAATTTGACCCTGAAATTTTATGAATCTGCACAGCAAAAGAAACTATCATCAGAGTGAATAGGCAACCTAGAGAATGGGAGAAAAATTTTCCAATCTACCCATCTCACAAAGGTCTAATATTCCAGAATTTACAAAGAACTTAAACAAATTTACAAGAAAAAAAAACATGAAAACTTGAGCAAATAATATGAACTTACGCTTATCAATAGAAGACATTTATGCAGCCAAAAAACATATAAAAAAAAAAAAACCTCGTCATTATTGATCATTAGAGAAGTGCAAATCAAAACCACAATCATCTCATTACAGTCAGAATGGTGATTATTAAAAAGTCAAGAAACAACTGATGCTGGTGAGGCTTCAGAGAACTAGAAATACTTTTACAGAGTTGGTGGAAATGTAAATTAGTTCAACCATTGTGAAAGACAGTGTGGTGATTCCTCGGGCATCTAGAACCAAAAATACCATTAAACCCAGCAATCCCATTATTGAGTATATACCCAGAGGAATATACATCATTCAATTACAAAGATACATGTGCACTTCTGTTTATTGTAGCACTATTCACAATAGCAAAGACATGGAACTAAACCAAATGTCCATCAATGATAGACCAGATAAAGAAAATGTAGTACATATACACAATAGAATACTATGCAGCCTCTAAAAGGAATGAGATTATGTCCTTTGCAGGGACATGGATGAAGCTGGAAGACATCATCCTCAGCAAAACAACATAGAAGCAGGAAACCAAATACCATATTTTCTCATTCATAAGTAGGAGTTGAACAGTGAGAACACATGGACACCAGGAAAGGAACAGTGCGCACCAGGGCCCATTGTGGGGAGAGAGTAAGGAGGGGAGGGGGAGTATCAGGACAAATAGTTAATGCATACAGAGCTAAAACTAAGGTGACGGGTTGATATTTGCCGCAAACCACCATAGCACATGTATATCTATGTAACAAGCCTGTACATTCTGCACATGTATCCTAGAACTTAAAGTTTAAAAAAAGAAAGAAAAGAATTCCATTTAGAAGAACATTCAAAATAATAAAATAGCTAGGTATAAATTTAACAAACAAAGTGCAAAATTTGTACACTGCAAACTATTAAACATTGCTAAAAGAAATAAAGGAAGACCTAAAGAATTGGAAAGACATCTTGTGTACATGGGTTACATGATTTACTATTCAGATTGCAATATTATTCAAAGCTGTCTATAGTTTCAATGCAATTCCTGTCAAAATGAATGGCCTTTTTTTTTACAGAATGGAAAAAACAGTTGTTAAATTTATATAGATTTGTAAGTTTTCCCAAATCACCAAATCAATCTTGAAAAAAAAAAGTTGGATGGCATACTTCCTGATTTCAAATTTTCCTACAAATTTACGATAATGAAAACAGTGTGGTACTAGCATAATGATAAACTAATAGAATAGACTTGAGAGTCCAGAAATAAATCCTCGCATCTAGGTGGTCAATTGATTTTTGACAGTGATGCCAAGATTATCAATAAAAAAATAAAATCTCTCCAACAATTATTGCTGGGACACATTAATACTTAAATGCAAAGGAATAAAATTGGAACCCCACCCTCACCATTTTATAAAGTTAACTCAAAATCAATCAATGACCTAAATGTAAGAGCTAAAACCATAAAAGTCTTCAAAGAGGACATAGGTGTTAATTTTCATGGATTTGGACTTGGAAATTAATTCTTAAATATAAAATCAAAAATACAGACAATCATACAACAAAAAAGGATAAGTTACGTCTCATCAAAATGAAAAACCACTGGGCATCTAAATATAACAAGAACATAAAAGACAGCCCGCAGAATGAAAGAAAATACTTGTAAATTACAGATCTCACAACGGTCTAATATGCAGAATACATAAAGATCTCATATTGCAGCTACAAATTACCAATTAAAAAATAGGCAAACCACTTAATTAGGCATTTTTCCAAAGATAAGCAGTGTCTAACAAGCACGTGGAAATATGCTCAACATTGTTTGTGGCTAGGACTAGGGAGATGCAAATCAAATACAAATAATATCACTTCAAACGTCCTAGGATTGCTATAACAATATTTAAAAAGCAAAACAGAACATTACAAATGTTGATAAGGGTGTAGGAAAATTGGTACCCTCATATATTGCTTGTGGGAATGTAAAATAGTGCACCTACTGTGGAACACATTTCGACAGTTCCTCAAAAGCCTTAAACAAAATTATCATATGCACCAGAAATTACATATCTAGATATATATCTAGAAAATTAATTGAAACAGATACTCAAACAAATGCTTACACATAGATGCTTATAGAATATTCACAGTATCTAAGATAGAAACAATGAAAATGTTCATCAACGGACAAATAAACCAAAAATGGTATATATAGGAGACTATATTCATCCATAAAAACAAATGAAGTACTTAACATCGTACGATGCAGATGAGCTTCAAAAATATTATACTAAATGATAGAAGCCAGATACAAAAGGTCACATATAGCATGAGTTCATTTATATAAAATGTCCAGATTAGGTAGATTAATAAAGACAGCCTATTGGTGTTTACCAGTGGTTCAGAAGAGGGAGTATGAGGAGAAACTGCTTAATGAACACAGGGTTTGAGAGTGATAAAAGCATTTGAGAACTAGACAGTAGCAGTTGTTGTGTAACACTATTGTACTAAATGACACTGCATTTTTCACTTTAAAATGGTAAATATTATGTTATATACATTTTACCTCAATAAAAACCTTATTAAAATTAATGCTGAATTATTTATCCTATTTTATCTTTTAATTTTATACAAATATACCTATATCTTATTGTATCATTATTGATAAGATGATATTACTTAACAGTATGATGGATTAAGAAAATTAAGGCTTACAGAAACACATGGATGAATATTTCAGACCATGTTTGCTTTATAAAATAAAATTTATCAGCTGAAATTTGCTTTATAAAATAAAATTTATCAGCTGCATTTTTATTTTTTTCTTTAGTATCATCTTAGGGGCATCGGGATTTTTTTCTTGCTTACAGAATTCATAGAATCTAATTTGTATATTTCCTAACATGACTGTAGTGTAGTTGTTCATAATATCTACTGAGGAATTTTATCTATTTTGATGTTTATAACAAGCCAATAAAAATCATATAATTGTAATACTGAATGGGAAAATAAACTTCTAATAACTTGTCCAAACTACTATTTTTACTTATTAAAAACTATAAATAATAAGTGTAAATTAGAGAAACTAGATAACAACTAATTATTTGTTTTATTACTATATATAAATATAAGATGGAATGAGAAAAGGAGTATGGGCAATAGTCATTCTAGAATACAGTGATCAGGGAGACATCTGAAACAGAATAGTTCTGGCTTACAGCTTTATTACCCCAGAATGAAAGTCATTTTACTAACACCGGAGCTAGATTTGTAATATGGAATAAGTGAAAAATTCATGGGAAAACTTCATTACTACAGAAGAATTAGTAGTTTACACAGACTCAAATTAGAAAAATATAAGCATTGCAAAATTCCAAATCATTGTTTCATTTTATTTGTAAATTTAATATAGTAGGCTTTTTCTTTTACTGGGTATTAAGAAATATCATAGTGTCTATATTTTGCAAGATATAAATAACAAGATATAAATTTATAGTGTTGTCTTTTTCAACATAGATTAAAAGATGTAATATAACATATTATATATTTTTAAATAATTTTATCAGTTTTCGAAGATATTATTGAGGAAATAAAACAATTTTGAGGTAAAATAATTCTTTCTAATGACTTCTTGATGCAGAGGAAATATTTTCTCAGTTTTCAAACAATAAAATTACATATTTGTGTGGGTGTGTGAGAGTGTTTTTCTACACACAGAGTGGGGAGGGAGAGAGGGAAAGGGGGGATAGAGACAGACTTCATATATGCATTATATATTTTCACAGTATAGATGATTTTAACTGTGGTTGCCATTTGAAGGTACCACAGTGAATCCAGAGACAGTAACCTTTTTTCAGTTTATGCCATAGAAACCACTGAAGCATAACCTTTGAAAGTATCATTGCTATTCCTGTTCTGGTTTAAAGACTTCTATTATTATTTATTATTACTATCATTTTAAGAAAACATTAACTGGTTTCCTGTGAAAGACAACTGAAATCTATGGAAGCTAGTTCCTTTAAAATACTGCCACCTTTGTCAATCACCCTAGGTCCTAGACATCAAACCTAGCTTTAGAGAAGGAAGCCCCTGTGCATCTTTACTATTAGATACAGTAGAGTTTTTTCATCATTTTATTCAATCATGTCTTTTTTTTTTTTTTTTTTTTTTGACAGGAGCTCTTGCTCTGTCACCTAGGCTGGAGTGTAGTAGTGTGATCAAGCTAACAGCACCCTGTATCTCCCAGCCTCAAGTGACCTTCCCACCTCAACCTCTACTTTATAAAGAGCCACCAAGGGACTACAGGCTCCTGCCATCATGCTTGGCTAATTTTTTGATTTTTAGTAGAGATGAGGTCTCGCTATGTTGCCCAGGGTGGTCTCGAGCTCCTAAGATATGGTGATCCTCTTGTCTAGGCCTCTCAAAGTGCTGTGATTACAGGTGAGAGCCACAACACCTTGCCTCAATCACATCTTTTAAAATTCTCTTTACCTTTCGACTTATAGGTGGAAACTACCACACTGGCCATTAAAATTAGCCATTTTATTCTGGAATGCAGTTACTAGAAAAAAATTTAAATTACCAAGTGACAAAGACAATGACTATGACTATTCCCAATAGTAATTGTGAATATTAATTATTAGGCATCCTCAAATGTTCAGAACCAGCATAAGTTCCTTTTCTTTTTTTTGACTTAGCTGTAGTCATCTTAAGAATTGTCACCAACAATATTTTAGGTTGTGATGCAATAAAATTACCAAAAGTCAGAGGTTTAACAAAAAAAGTCTTGTTTTTTACTTGTCCTACATGTCCATCGAGGGTTGTTTGGGTTGTTCTCTGTGTTGTCTTCTCTCTGGGACATGGAATAGCTACTACTCATAACATTCTTTGATATTAGCACAGAGGGAAAGACAATGTTTAGTGATTTGGTTGTAGCTATAAATTCCCCTTCCCAAAGGAACAATAGCTCTTGGCTCACAATTTATTGGCTGGCACAAGTCACCTGCTTCCACCCAACCAGTAGAAGTGAAAAAGTGCAATGATACCATGTGCTCAAAAAGGGAAAGATCAGATACATTTGGTCACAGCATTAATGATTACAGTGACATTCCATTCCAACAGGTTAACCATTTTATTCCCTACTTTTGCATATGAGAAAATGAATGTTTGGAAATGTTTTGCTCAAGATCACTTACATAATAAATGCCAGAAACTAAAATAAACTAAGATATTTCTCAGTGTGAATTAGGTTTCTTCACAGTAAACCATGTTACATCACACAGTAGTCAAACAGGCAGTTGTGACGTAGAATGTAGTTCAAATTTACTTAGCAAATAAAACAACCTCCTCATCAATCAACATTCTAAACCTAATACCTGTTACTTAATTCTTCAAAACTATTTGTGTTCACATTATTCTGAGTCTGTAATGGTTTATAAATAAGCACAAATATTTAATGGTTATGAGCTACCAACTTAAGATTAATGAACATGAAAGTCCTTAATTTAATCAGTCCATTTAACATTTCCAAGGGAAAATAAAATATTAGTAGAATTTTTGATCCAGGCATAGTGTTGCTTTCATTGGTTCTCTGACTTGCTCTTTTTACAAATATAATTAAATATCATGCAACTATAATATTAATTTAAATATATATTAGAACAGAGTATAATTATAATACAAACAGATTAGGTTCCTATAGAATAACTTTCTGCTTTTTAAAATAGATTGTGGTAGCTAATTTCAGAATCCTGGTTGAGGATGTAACCTCAGATTCTGTATTTAGAACATACTAAGATTCTAAGGTATAAAATCTCTGAAAATAAATGAGCCAGAAATATCACTTCTAACTAATACTACTATATCGCTTGGGACCCAAAACAGTATATACTTAGAGCAAGTGATTTAGGTAGACAAATGGATGATACAGATAGGATGCTGAATTCCCTTTCCAGACTACTTATAGTTGTCATTATTTTGGTGGCTCTTTATAAAGCAGATTTGAATTCTGATGTGCCAATACTAAGTATATATATATTCCTCATGTGTAACAAATCAGGGATATTTGGGGCAACAAGTTATAGAATCTTATTCTCAGAGGCATAATAAAATCAGGTTTCTTTTTTTCTCATATGATGAGAAGTCTAGAAAACAGCTGTTGCTGAATTTGACAAACTTGCTCTCTGATGTCAGAGCTGTCATTGTTTTTCTCTGGTATCTATAACATGCCTGCTATGGCTCATCTTATCCATTGTTAAAATCAAAGAACAGGAGGGAAGGACATCATTCATTTATTATGATTATTTTATATCTTTAGGAAAATAAAGCCTCATATGCACCCTAAATGTCCCTTAACTCACATACCTGTGGCAAAACAGGGTTACATAAGCCATTCCAATGAAGCTGGTAAAATGAGCAAATATTGCTAAAGATTATCTTAGAACTGCCACAACTCTTTAACTGGTTCTAGACACAAATATCATTCTGTTAGTCTTTAAAAAGAAGATGTAGATGTGACAAACAACTGCTACGTACATGTTGAACGGCATTGTCATGTCACAGATTTACGCAGTGAAGATTATCTGTTTCAAAGCAAAACAAAACCTCAAGTGAAAGTGACATACCATCGCTCTGTCATGTTCTATTTGATAGAAGAAAGTCATCAAATCCAGCCTATCTGCAAGGAAAAGAAATTAGACAACAGGATAAATACCTGGAGGTTGGGATTATTTGGGGCCATTTTAAAGGTTGCCTATCACACTGGGAAAAAAGAGAAAACATTTTGTTTGAAAAATAGCATCTTGAAAATGGCATTTGGCTGAATCTGAGCGACATGCCAACACACCTTTTAAAAGGGTATTTATCCCTCTTTACAACTGTAGTGATCCCTTGTTCTTATTTTAGGTAATAATCTTGTCATTCTATTTATTGAGTTTTCTTCTGTTTTTGCTGGGTTTGTTAAATTTTCACTCCTGCATTGCAAAAATATTCTGTGTCCTATTTGTAGGCACATTGCACTAATAATTGTTAAACAATTTTACCAAACTTATTTTAATTTATATTGTAATAATTAGGAATGGGCCAGGTGTTGTGGCTCACACCTTTAATCCCACATTTGAGAAGCCAAAGGAGGAGGATCCCTTGAGCCTAGGAGTTGGAGACCAGCCTGGGCAACACAGCGAGAGTGCATCTCTACAAAAATCAAGAAAAATTTAGCCTGGCAGGGCGGTGCACACCTATAGTCCAAGCAAATTAGAGGCTGAGGTGAGAGGATTGAGCCCAGAAGGTCGAGGCTACAGCAAGCTGTGACCACCCAACTGTACTGCAAACTGACGGACAAAGCAAGAGCTGGTCTCTACATGGATAAATATATAAATAGGAATGAACAATTTATATTACAACCCCAAACAAAATATACCATTCTGTCTCCATCATTTCATCCCATTCTATAGCTCCATTGCCAAATCAGAATTTAATGTGAATTATTTGATACTTTTATTCTTCATTATTATTTTATTATTGAGCTTTGGCTATTGTGTTTCTTCTAAATGAAAAGCACTTTTTTTTTACAAGTATATCAAAGTTCACGGCCACCTTTTCAACAATTATTATTTACTCTAAGATAAAGATAACATTTATATGAATTTTACCAAACTAACTTCTACTCATCCACAAAATCTCACATATAAACTTCCCAGCAGCCAGGCACAGCGGTTCTGGCCTGTAATCCCAGCATTTTGGGAGGCCAAGGCAGGTAGACCACTTGAGGTCAGCAGTTGGAGACCAGCCTCGCCAAAGTGGTGAAAACCTGTCTCTACTAAAAATACAAAAAAAAACTAGCCAGGTGCCTGTAATCTCAGCTACTTGGAAGGCTGAGACAGAATTGCTTTAACCTGGGAGGCCGAGGTTTCAGTGAGCCAAGATTGTGCCATTGCACTTCAGCCTGGGCAACAAGAGCGAAACTCAGTCTCAAAACAACAAAAAAACTTATCAGATAGAAATGTCCTTCCCACTAAGTAAACTTAGTTTTGTCTATTACAAGAATTCATGGAACTTTGTCCTTTCCCTTCATAGAGCTTATCCTTAGTTATATTTATGGCTATATTTTATAATTGTTTAATTTTCGTTCTTCCCACTGGACTGTAGGCTTGCACTGTGCCTGTTTTTGTTCACAGTAATATGTGCAGTATTTATTAGAGTGTCTGGAAGTGTGAAGATGCTCATAAACACTTCTGAATAAATAAGTAAGTGAATTTTGATTATCAAAAAACTAAAACTAAGCCACTCTATGGTTACATTTGGAAAAAGATTTATTTCAAGGAACTGGATAAATTATACAACTTGTTGCTGGAAAAGCGCATTGATTCTTCATAGCACAACAGAGTTTATTTTTTTTTAAGAATAGAAATGAATCTCAAAAATGTGAGCAGGGAATTACTATCACTATCCTGTTTTCTACAAAAAGAGCAGGTATATGGATTACTTAGGCCATTTGAATTACTGTAAAAGTACATTTATTTTTTCCTTGTTCTATTTTAGGTCTAACTTAAAATTATTCTTAGAACATTTTAGTTCATTTTCTCTTCCTCTTTTTCAATGGAGGAAAATTATCCTTTATTATAAATCCTGCATACATGTACATTTTTACTGTAATTTTACAGAATGTATAATCATAATATATTGGAAATTGTTAGCTTTCTTCTTTGAAGGCCTATTTTATATGCCTCAAACAGTTACTTTATTTTTCATGCATACCACATTCTTCAAACATGTGCCCTGAAGCAAAATCAGTTAAAATATTTAAATATTATTTTATACCCTTTGCATATTTGACGTTATTTCATTTAGCCACAATGTTATTCCAATACTGTTTATAGCTTTATTATTTCTCCTCATATTTATACACTTATCTATTAATTTTTAAAAATAAATTTGAAAATTTGTAGACTCAGCTAATAACGTGCATTGAGTTCTTTCTCCTACCACTTTGTATCAGACACTTTGCGAATAATAATAGATGGAGAAATGATTAGAGGACAGACCTCGTTTTGAAGAATTTCTCAATCTTGCAGAAGAGCCACATGTGTAAATTCTAATGCAAATGTCAGAAAACAATTTGTATGGTTGAAGTATGGCCATTATAGTGCTTACATGAGAGGAGTAGGTCATCCCTCTTCCAGAGTTAAAGGAGAGTACAGAGAGTAAGTGAAATTCAAGCTAATCATTAGGGGAAAGGATCATTTAGCAAGTGATAAAGTTCACAGAAAGCACTTGAGAAATAGAAAAATATTCATGACATATTTATCTAACATTGATAGGTCATGTAAGAAAACCAATGGAAATTAGCGTAGTTCATAAGTGCATTTAATAATAAACGTGATTTGTGAGGTATTTTTGGACTGGCATATAAATATCTTATAGTCATGATACATTTGGACTTTGCCTTTAAGGGACATAAAGTCACCAGTTTGCTTTCCAGTAATTAAGGTAATTTTATGAGTTTTCTGGGCTGTTGAAACAAATTATCACAAACTTAGCTTAAAACAACACAAATTTGTCTTATATTTCTGGAGGTCAGAGGTCTAAAATCATGATGTTCGCAGGATTTCATTTCTTTTGGATACTTTATGGGAGAATCCCTTTGCCGCTTTTTCCAGTGTCTAGAGCCAATCTACATTCCATTATTCATGATCCTTTCTCTGGCTTCAAAGTGCATCGTTCCAATCTCTGGTTCCCCCATCACATTTTCCTATAGTTAAATCTCCCTTTGTCTTTCTATTATAAGGACAATTGTCATTGTGTTAGGTGCATCAGTCCTACCTCTAGAATCTCCCCATCTCCAGATATTTAATCACATCTGCAAAGTTCCTTTTGCCACTTGAAGTGACATAGATTATAAGGATTAGTTCATGGATATGTTGGGGGTCACTGATTAGCCTAATAGAGTCTACTGACTGGCTCAATGAAATTTATATCCATTCCAAATGCAAAATACATTCTCTCCATCCCAACATCCCCAAACAGTTCAGCCAATCATAACATCAACTCAAGGTCCAAAACTTTAGGTACATCATTTTGAGAGTCCCAAATCTCATTATCCATGTTTTCTAAGTCATATATGGGTGAGACTCTGAGTCTGAACCAATGTCTAGCAAGATTTCTCCCAATTTTTGGACCTGTGAAGCTGTAAAACAGGTTATCTGCTCCCAAAATACAACTATGGGGTGGTAATAATATAAGAGTAATAGACATCCCTATTTAAAAAGGAGAAAATGGAAGAAAGGAGTCGTCAGTTCCAAGCACATTTAAAATCTAACCAGAGAAACCCGATTGGGTTTTAAGGTCTAGAAGTAATCTGTAGCTCACATTTTCATCCCCTTTGACAAAAGTTTCACCCACCAACATTCTCCCTTGTGGCTTTCAGCTCAACCCTCTGTGCCCAAGACTCTGACCTGTGAGTCATTCTTTTATTGCAGGAAGGGTAGCATCTGCTTGCAGCTGAGTAGTTTTATCAACCTGTTTCTTGACTGCAGAATTTTGGTAATCTGATGACCTCCTTTCATTTTGTCCTCTGTGTGTTTCTTTTGATTGATGCTGATAATATTTCTGCTGCTATCCTCAAGAACACTGTAAAGTTTCCATGAATGTCCTAGGGATGTCTGCCATTAGACAAGATGCTTCTCCACAGGTTTTTCCTAGATTATATCATTTCTACTTTTGGTTTCTGGTAAGACAGCTGAGGGGATCCATGTGTTATGTGATCCCTTCAAAGAGCCTTCTGTGTTACTGAATATTGTGACCTTTTGTCTTCTCAGGCATTAAAAAGCTTGTCAATAACCCTCTTGGTCTTCTTTCCTGAAGATAATTTTCTTACAGTAAATTTCCCAATTTCATTGTCATTTTGCAATTTAGATCAGCTAAGGACTTCCCAAATAATCAAGTCCTGATTCCCCTTTACATACTATGTCTTTCTCAATTTATCTTTCCCCTCTCATTTTACCAGAAACATCAAGAAGAAACAAGGGCACATCTTTAATAACTTCCTTGGAAATCTCAGCTTAAAATTCTGCTTTCAATGTAACCAGGAAGCAATTCAGCTAAGATTCTGACACTTTATAACAAAGATCTCCTTTTCTTCAGTTCTCAATAACATATTCACTTAATGTTGAGCCCTCAACAGTGCTTCTAACATTCATACTTCCTACTGTCTATTTCTCTATGATAATATAGTTTTTCTTTATCATGCATCTACTTCCTCTGGGCCTTCATGGACAAAATCTTTATTATTATGCATAATTCTGCTAACAGTCTGTTCAAGGCAAGAGAGAATTCTCCCACTGTGCTTTTTGAAAATTCATCTAAACTCTACCCATTGCCCAATCCCAAAGCCACTTATAAATTTTTGGGTATTTATTACAGCAGCACTCATCTTCCAGGTATTAAAATCTTTACTCGGTTCCTGTTGCCACTGTTAACAAAATACCCCAAACTTACTGGCTTACCCAAAGAACATAAATTGATTCTCTTTCATTTCTGGGATTTCTAAGTCAAAAATTATTATCATTGGCAGGTTTGCATTCCTCATGGAGACTTCAGGGAAGAATCCATTTCCTTGTCTTTCTAGCCTCAAAAGACCACCTGCATTTCTTGAATCAGGTGTTCTTCCTCTGCCTTCAAAGCATGTCACATCTACCTTAGGTTCCAGCATTTTTTTTTTTTTTTGGTAGTGAAATCTTCCTCTGACTCTCTCTTATAATGACAACTGTGAATACATTGAGCCCACTCAATAATCTAGAAAGATTGCCCCACCTCAGGATCCTTGACATAATTATATCTGAAAAGTTCAATTTGTCATGTAAAGGAATGTGTCCACAAATTCTAAAGATGAAGGAATGCGCATTGAGGCAAGGGCGAAGGGGTGTATTCAGTCTAACGTAGTAAAGTAGGAGCAACTTCAAAATTGGGAATGACAACTTTGGTTACAAAGTAGAGAGTAGAATGGAATTTCAAGGATGTGGCAGGGAAAAATATATTATGGAGCTCTTTGTATTTTTCAGAAAAAGAGATTATGCGTTATTCAACAAATACATGCCCCAATGATACCCTATTTAGGATAAAAATAATCTTTATTAGGAACTTCTTTTCTATAAACCTTCACAAAATGTGGTGAAATACGAATGTGAGTAATAAAGGGAGAAGAATAAACTATAGCATTAGAATTTTTAGCTTTAAATATTAAGTAAATGGTTATTTACTAGTACCTAGATGTTTGGTGTACTATGCTATATTATTAAAAAACATTAAAATGAACATGTTAATGTGATTAAAATAGGTTATTCAAATAAGAAAAAAAATGCTAATTTTATTAGGCAGTAAAATACTCAGGATGGCACATAAGATTCTGTCCATCAACTTGTAGTTCCTTCTAGATTTTTTTTTTCCTAGTTTTGTTTATGTTGCTGAGGTTTTCTAATATTCTAGTTAGTGAAGCATTGTTTAACCACTATTCATATCCTTGCTATTCTCATGTACACATATATGTATTTCTGTACATATTATTGAACACAGATTTTCAATACTTTACCTTTCCCCAAATTGTCATGCAGGTTACATTTAATGCTCTGTTTGCCTAATTTTGATGCATTGTTGATGCTGGATTTTGAGGAGAATAAATACATAGTATCCTGGCTCCAGGGTCCAGGATTGCTCACATATAATGAGGGACTTGTGAATGCTAATTGCACATTGCTATATTTCATAAACTCTGGGGATCGGCAAGGATAAAGTTATTGCATTTTATCTATCAGAAGTGATTAAGATGACCAAATTCCGCTTGAGGTTCCTGAAGGATAGGCATACTTCTTTAGTTACTTCTGGCAAACAACCCTACTGCCAAATATGGCTAGTGACCTATCTGTGAAGATACTATTACTTTTCTCTGAGCAGTGTAACTTCTCCCCTTAATGTGAAAGGTGGGTCGTTAAGGTGATAATAATTGGCTGAACTGGGAGAGGATTGTGCAAGATCTTTCATTATTGAAAGGGAAGTGATTTCATTATTTTTGCATAAATGTACTCATATTTTTTAGCTTGCAGTATCCCTTGTGTTATCTATTTCTAAAGTATTTCTCTGCAACAGATAGTCAAAAAACTCCCTTAAAATTATGCATATAAAACTAGTATCTGATTCAGTAGTTCTGAACTTCTTAGACTGTAATCATAGATTTTCAAAGATAATAGGAGAACATTGGTCTGAGGCATATAAGAAATATGTTTCCATGGTAGGCTCTTACTGTTGTTGAAGTTTAAAGTTCATAGCACTTGATAAAACTCCTAATTTCCCTCCATTTTTGGAAAAGTACTATTAAATCAAGAATTTTTTCAATTCAGACCCATAAAGCAGAATCTCATTAATCTGGGTGTTGTAATAAAAATGTAGGTCATTTGCATTAGGCTTCTTTTTTTTTCTCTATTCCTTATTAATTGCAGAGTAGAGTAAATACAAGATGAACACAACAAGGACAAGGACCAATTTCCATAAGACCTAATGTTCATTAGACTCTATTATTTTGGTAGCAATAGAAAAGGATGCTGTTTGATCTCACGGTGTGCTTTAGAATGATCAAAAGGTTACCACAGCAAGTATCTAGTGTGGCACCTTAAAGGTATTAAACACCTTTTGCTATTGGAGTTGAAGTGAGAGTTCACAACTACTCAGCTCCTTGTACAGACTGCATTTGTATGGCCCCATTTAGCTATGTGGCACTACTTTATCACTTCTGTATAGAATCCCTTTTATTTTTACCTATGGGAATTATTTGTTCCTTGTGATATTTCAACAAAACTGTTAGGTGGCCAGTCACGAGAACTTGGCTGCTTCTATGTTCCCCACTTCTTCATATTAAGTTTATAGGGGACCCCTGAATTTCCACTGTGTTTTGTATCACAGAATTTTGAAGTAACTTTTACTTCTTTAACTATATTTATATAACGTAAGTACCCATTATTGGTCCACATTTTAAGATTAAAAATCTATTATAATTCCAATGAGCAGTACACACAAACACAAGACATTCAGAGTGCAAGCAATTAAGACATATATCAAAAACAAATATGGTGGTTACCACAAAGTTATTTGAAAGCTAGATGAACATAAGTATTGTAATACTTCGCCATTCAGTTGCCCATTGGTTTAGGCAATAAATAGTTATTGGGTCATTACAAAGAAAGGGAAGCATTTTCTCCTTAGGTAGCAGATGAGTTCTTATATCTGTATTTTTTTTTAAGAAACATTGTAATTCTTACAAAAACTGCTATTTTAATGAACTATGTGAATCTAGCTCCCAAAGATGCAAGAGCAAGGCGGACTAAAGCCAAAAGCTATAATTAACTGCATGCTTATTTGCTAAAATAAATGTGCGATTCTCACTTCTTTCTCTGAATGGTGTTACTGGGACTACTATCATTAAACTGCCATTTCAGTCCTATCATTATAGAAATAATAAGAAACTAGCTGTGGAATCTGCTTTTCTCTTTATTTTAGGGGTAATTTGGTGGTGGAAGCAGAAGTTAATTTTAGGTGCAATACATAATACTTACACAGTGATACCTGCATATATTTGTAAGTACACATAATATGTGGTCATTTCGAATAATGGCCTAGGTAAAAATAATAATTTATAGATGATTAACATACTTTATCAGACAACATACTCAATTTTTATTGTAAGTTTAGTTATAATGCAGTAAAAATTGGTTTACTTTCTGTTTTTTATAATTTATTCATTTTCCCATAATAGTGATCATTGAATATTTTTTAGCTTTCTTATCTTACATGCTTTCTCTTCTGTTCTTATGAGCTACTACCTAAGAGTTGTGCAATGCCCAAGTGGTATTATCAACCAAGGCTTTTCTGATATCCAACTATTCTTGGGTAATCCAGGGTCAATCCAAATGTACAAATCCTTATTATCTGCTATCAATTTAGCTGAAATCTCCAATGGAACAAGGGATCCACCTTAATAAATACGGCAAATAAACTCCAAGACAGAGGTTATTCTACAGAGGTAAAGATTTACATACACACATAGTTTAAACTCAAAACATTCTAAAATAAACTTACTATCATTCTGGCTTACTTGCTATTCTTCTATTCATCATGTTTCACATGTTTCAAACAAACAAACAAACAAAGGAAACGACTACCTTTTCCTAGGCGTTGCTCAGAGGAAATAAGATGAGAATTAAAGATTGGATTTGGCAACAGGGAATCTTATTGGTGATCTTTGAACACAGAATCGAAAATACACTGTGAAGACAAAAGTTTGACTGATGCAACTTTTAAAAAGAGTGGGAAATACTGTAACATAGTAGAGATAGCAAAAAAGTTAAGTATTTAAGTAGTTTCACCATGAAACACAGCATAAAAGAAAGAACTAACTGGTAAAGAATCTAGGTTCAAAAGACTGTTTTTTTCCTTTAAGACCATAAATATTACAGCTATTATTATATTGATTGAAAAAAAAAGTAAAAAGAAAAAATAGGTTATACTGTAGAGTGGGATATTAATTACAGAGGAAATGTAATTTAGTGAATTTATGAAAATTATATTCTCATATATAGGAAGGAAGAGAAAGATACTATGTGGAATAAGAACAACTGCCTTGCTTCTAGACCTGGTTGTGTGTGCAGTGAATATAAAAATAATATTTTCTTGAGAAAGTCATTAGAAACAGTGTAGTTAAGGGAAAACAAACGTTCACAGATGGGACTAAAGATGTCATAGGATCTTTTGATCATCAATTACAAATTGGAGTATTTGGGGATTTATAAGAGGTTAGAGATTGACTCACATGATCACCTGTAAAGAGCCAGAGGAAAACAGTTTGAATGATAAAGTAGAAGCAAGGATGATTCTTCCTGGGAAGACTGAGGTGATCAAAAATGTTTGTGATGGCATTGGTTAGACCACAAATCTTCCTTGGGGAAATGAATAATTAATGATAAATGTAGCTGACTTTAGGGACACACCTCTTTGTCAATTTATAGCAATAGTGCTAACAATGTTGGGCACAGAAGTTTCATTTGCTTTTTCTACCTTTTTGTTCACCTCTTCAAACGGCGAGAAGCTATCTGACCCCATCTTTGGCTAAAATGAGGAAGGAAGAGAGTTTAAAAACAGTACATAATGTTTTTCATTGATACCCATTACCCTGACTTCTTCATGCTCTATGAAGAAGATTCTTAATTTCATAAGGTGCCTTCTTGAATTTCTTGGTATTAAAAATAATCTTCAGCTTAATTAAATTTAAAGGAGTTTAACTGAGCAATGAGCGATGTGCAAATCTCGCAGTCTCCGGAGTCACAAAAGATTCAGAGGCACTCCAGCTCAGCCATATGGTGGAAGAAGATTTATAGAAAAAAAAAAAAATAGGGAGAGGAGAAATGATGTACGAAAATAGGAAGTGAGTTACAGAAACAGCTGGATTAGTTACAGGTTGGCCTTTGCCTTATTTGAACATCGTTCAAACAGTAGGCTGCATTTGATTGGCCAAAACTCAGCGATTGGCACAGGTGTAGGTTATAATTGTTTACCCCTCCACTTGTATAGTTAATGATGTACAGAAAAACTTTTAGGCCGTACTTAAATATGTAAGGAGGTAGCTTTAGGCTAAGCTTCATTAACATTGGAAACCCTGCTACCCTCTGACAGACACCGGGTACATTTCCCTAGACCTTGGTTAATGCACTTCATTGAGCTGGTTGCTTACTCCCTGTCTGCCTATCAGTGTATCTCTATATCTCCTGCAGCAGGGCCTAGTTGTCTCTCTTTGTAGCTCTTCCTGTTAGTTCCCTCTTAATCATTCACACATTTATTTTTGCTCAAGAAATTCTGGAAGCGCAGCTTGATCTTAATGCAGCAGTCAATTGCTCCCCCACTCTCTTATCAAAGTAGATAATTCAGTTCGCACCCTCTAGATGCCTCAAGCAGGAATAACCTACCAATTTACCACTCCCTGATCATCAGAAGATACATTTGAATATCACCAGATTTTCTTTTTGAAGTACCTTCACTGATCTTGGAGTGGGAGGCTGGCAAATCCCATCTTCCCATTAACACACTTTCCTCTTGGAAATAGGGGGATTCACAGTACAATAGCAACTTTCTACAAAGAAATGACCCTAAAACATTCTTATTTTCCAATTACCTGACTCTTTCCTATGCTCAGTGTTGCCTCAGTCACATGATATATTATGAAACAAAACAACTCCTCCCAAAATATTGCGAGCTTTGCATATGATCTAGCAAACATCTTTTTATATATGACATATATTATATCTCTATACCTTGTTTACACTTTAATTTTGAGTTATCCTAGATTTCTCCCGTTTTATTCATAAGGTAGTAATTATTAATGTTAACGACAAAACATTTAAATTCATCATTTAGAATATAGCCCTGTGACAGTTTCAACAGGGGCAAGATAAGAATATTGTAAATAAAAGATACAAATGCTAATACAAAAATGGTGACAGGTTGAGTCAGAAATAAGATGTAAGATTTAGATATTATAGATCTTAGATATTTTTCATACATTTTTTCTACATTTGAGATTTGACCTCTCTTCAGAATATTGTATCCACAGAATTAACTTTATTTTTTGCTCAGGTTCTAACCGCTTATCATTCACTTTATATAATGGGAAGAGAAAATGCAGATTCTTCACTTTCTAGTAGAAATGGTAAAGTAAAGAGAAAAAGAAATGCTCATTGTGTAAATAGTTGAAGGCAATGATAATATCCATACTTTATCTACACTTATTTCAATAATTAACTTATGGTGTTTAGAGAAAAGTTCATGGAACAGGGGAAGTTTCAAGCTAAATAATATATAATATTTGAAATGACTAATTTACTACAATATTAAGATTGATTTATAGAGCATGAGAGATGTTCTTTTCAACAACCAGCTCCTCAAACTTATAGCTGCAAATTAAAAACTCTGCTTTATTCTAAAAATAAAGAAATAGCCCCTTTTCATTCTTAAATCACTTTTTTAAGTAAAATTTTGCCAAGAGAGGATGCGATACAATATCAATTTAGATGTATTTTTGATAGAGGTTTTAGATTAACCATACTCTTTCTTATTGATTTACAGTTGATTGAAAATGTAATAAGAAGCCAGCAAAGAGCCATCAAATCAGTGTTCCTGCTTAGGTATGTTGACAACCCTCATTTTCCTGTCCTGGAATATTTGCCTTTCATTTACTTTGATTCCCAGTGCTTGGGTTCATGCTTTTTACCAAA
>NW_016107415.1:823844-867519 GCF_001604975.1 Cebus imitator
GTTTTCCATCCGTAAATAGGGTTCTACTCATTCAAGGAATAAACTTTTTTTTCTTTGTATCTCCTCCCTTAAACACATATCTTGAATCTCTGTTGAATCTGTTTACTATTTTCAGTATCTACCATTTCCACCCTAGTCTTAGATGATCTAAGATTATAGGTTGTGTTCCTGAACTATTTTTATACACTTCTAACTGACCTACCTACCTCACATACACTAACTGCCATGCAAAATTCTAATTCCAAAATCAGCCATATCCAACTTTGTTAACATCCTAAAGGCCTCCTATTGATCTTACGATAATAACAACTTCATAATATAGTAATTCTTATATATTCAGCCCTACCCTTTTTGCTAGCCTGTTCACCTTTGTGGTCATTCCTATAGGCATACTTATGTTTCTGGAACTCTTGAACTCACTATGTTTTCTTAAGCTACAGGACTGTCACACATGCTATACTCATCATGTTTAACAACTGCTTTTTAAAAATTACTATTATTATTTTTTTGAGGCTGTGTCTCACTCCATCACCCAGGCTGGAGTGCAGTGGTATGATCACGGCTCACTGTAGACTCCACTTCCTGGGCTCATGTGATCCTCCTGCCTCAGCTTCCTGAGTAGCTGGGACTATAGGAGTGCACTACCATACTTAGCTAATTTGTATTCTTTTTGTAAGGATGGTGTTTCACCATGTTGCCCAGGCTGATCTTGAATTAGTGGGTTCAAGTGATATACCCGTCGCAGCTTTCCAAAGTGTTGGGATTACAGGTGTGAACCACAGCACCTGGCCTCAAAACTATTTTTTACATAATCTTCCCAAACTCCACTCAACTGATTTGCCTAGCTCATTCCTATCTTTTAGGCCTTAGCTAAATTATCTCTGAATTTCTAAGTCTATTCTATTAGCATAATTTCTTAACACCATGTAATCCTCCATCACAATTATCAAATTATAATGTTATAACAATTTAAACACTTGCATGCATGGAGGAAACATTAAATAGCTAAATTCACAGTATGTAATAGTAAAGAGCACATAAGCTGTGTATCACCAACAGTGAAACGAATGGTTTGGGACAGTGTGCTGTAATTAAAGCCATCAATTATCATTTTGCAGATAAATATATAAATTCATTCCAGCTAAGATATGTAAAGGATACACATCCCATACATCCACATATCAGTTCAAATAATATTTTGCCAACAAATAACATTTAGACTTAAAATTATCAATTTTAAAAAAGGTATTGTGGGAAGTAGAAATGTTCCTTTTTAAAGTTTCCATTCTTGTTAAAGAATAAATGTGTTAGTAACTTTGTTAAGTTAGCCCTATCCTATGTAGCTGTTAAACATGCCATGCTTACAGGCACATAGTACATTCTATGTCCTTATACTTTAACCAAGATATCTGTGCTGGACATGCTCACAGGCATGTACCAACTCTCCACTGCTTTTACCTGTTTAGAAAAGTTTTAAGTTGTTAGCCCATTGGGTTTTAGTTTAAATTGTAAGGTCTGGCCTTAGCCAACAGAGATCAGACACAGTAGTAAGGATAACCTCAAATTCGTAAGAGATAAATTTGTCTATTTTCCTTCATTCGTTGTATTCTCCAGGCACAGAGGCTAGCAAGATACCCTTTCTGCAGCCCAATAACTAAAAATTGCATTGCTGAAAAATCTTTTGTTTCAGTGCTAATTGTGCTTTGTGGCAACAAATGTCTATTTCCAACAGAAACAAGTAGGTTGGGATTGTTACAGCTCTTGAAATTTATATATATTAGGTAGGAACTTAAACTCATATATCTATATATTGTAATTTATTTTTCTAAAATAATATGAAAACATATAGAGCTGAAAGTTGGATATAAAATTATATACAAAGCACTTTTGAGATTAATTTGTGTCTGCTGTTGATATACATTTTAAATTATAATTTAATCTTATATTTTCCATTTGCCATAATGTAATCGTTATTAAATGGGAAGTTGTATATGATATGCAAATTCTCCCTTGCTATTTATTACAACTCTGAAAGTATTTTTGAAACGGAATACATTCTATTTAATATTCTTATCATTAGAAAGGCTTAGAGTATTTTAATAAAGTTAAATTTAATTTACCCAATCCTATTTTTTCTTCCATGAGAAATAATATTGTATATAATTGTCTTTTTATTCTTTCTCTAGTTTGCTCATATTTTAAAATAAATGAAATCATGGAATGTGGCTAAAGAGTTAAGTTTTTCTTATTGGGGGTGTCATCTTTCACAGTAAAATAATAAAGCTATTACTATAAAAATAAGGAGTCAATTATTTTTAGTAAGAACATCATTCTAGAGGGTATGTTAATGATAACAGCTTGTGCTTAAGCTAATGTTTTTTTCAGAAATCTCTATTGAATTCTGAAATTAACAACATTATTCTCATGGCTTATAAATTTATAAAACACTATGACTTACAGAAAGAAGGGGGTATAGTTATTGTGTGGCAAAGGAATGTTTCTTAAAAAATCAGTAATGAGAAGGATTAAGTTTAATAAAAACAGAAAAGACTTTTAAAACTATGTAAATTGATTCCAGAAACAGGAAGTTTATGCTTATTCATTTGGTAGAATGTGTGTGTGTGTATGTGTATGTGTGTGTGTGTGTGTGCACGCGCACACGTGCGCATATCCTTTATCCTCATGTCAATTCAAATAAAATTTTGCTAACCAATAACTTTTAGAGCCAAACTTATCAATGAAGAAGAATGAAAAAAGAAGGAATAAGGAAGAAAATAATGAATAAAAAGTTTACTATTTAGAGCAAAAATCTATATGAAACAGATATTTCAAACTGTGACCCCACATTCTAGTTAAAACACACACATTTGCCAGAAAATGTTTATATTTACAAGTACAATAAATGACAGAAATTATTTAATAAATCACAAACTCATAAGAAGGAAATTGCAGTAGAAGTTTAATGTCACTAATAGTTACAATCAAGAAAAGAAAAAAATACATTTAGAATATTTAAGTATATATATATATATATATATATGGTTGGGACTTTGTAAGATGTAGAAATACTAAATCACAAACAGTTCAATAATTTGGGGAAGGTGATCATGAAATTCTCTTAAATAAAATACCAAACTGTTAAACTTTTCAATGTAATGAATAACAGTTTCAACAGAAGTTACTGTAGAAAATTGACTGAAAGCTAGAATTCTTACAGAAATAACACTACAAAAATCTGTGATTGGTCTAGAGAAAACACTTAAATATTGCTGAGAATATTTCACCTAACATTCTAATATGTGGATGTGAGTGTGCATGTGTTTATGAAACAATTTTCTGGAGATTAAAGAGTGGAGTAATTAAAAAAAAAAAAGAAATAAAAGAAAAATAATTAAATTAGTGAATGTTATGAGGAAATTCAAGAGAACTGACATACTTAACATGAGAATTCCAGAAGGAAAGAACCAACTATAGAAAAAGTAACTCAACGAATAGTATTATGTATTTCTCATGTGAATGAAAAAATGGAGACTCCTCAAAAGCATAATTTTCTCTCAAAAAAATTTAAAGCATAAAACATACATTGATCCCATCATTGTCTGACAAATAGAGAATTCTGGAAACATATTTAAGGTCATTCAGCAGTTCTCTGAAAACACCAGAAATAAAAGTAAGGTCTCATAATTACGTTGCCTTACACACAAGAAAATTATATAATAATGATAGTAAATCTTTCTTTTATAGAACATTTCTTCACTAAGCATAGATTGTCATTATAAAAATTATTTGTTCTCTTATGGTTATTATTGCAGGAGAAAGTCATTACTTTCACTGTTATTATCAATTGAAAAGAAAGGTCAAGTGAATTATTGAGAGATTGACAGTGGCACTGAAAATAAAAGCAAAGGCTTTTAAAACTAAATTTCAATCGCTGTACTTAAAATGAAAAGTAAAAGTCTAAATGAGAAAGAACTAGGATATTTGTTGTGAATTAATTAAACAAGGAGACAGGGAATAGTGGAGTTAATAATTAAAATATATCTAAAATATTTTGCTTTTTCTTTTTTTTAACACAAAGAACCTAAAGCATTAAAAATTATTTTTAAAACTATGCAATTTGTAAAAGAAAATAAATATGATCTAATCATATTGCTATAATCACTGAAATTTCTATTTTGCATTTATTGCCAATTCTGTATTGAAATAAAATTGCTAACAATCCTAGAATAAACTCAGCTTCATCTGCTTTCTTAGTGTTAGATATTTCTGTGATGACTAAGAAACTTTACAGATATAGTTTACATCACCTTCAACTACCATAAATGAAATAAAAGTCATAATCCTTATTTCATCATGTTTAAAGCCTAATTTTAATGTAAAATGGATATATATCTACATATATGAATTTGTAACTATATCAAAATTTTGAATTTAAAAGCTGACAAGAAGCCTGACAAGAGAAAACTATAATAGGGGCATATTTATAGGAAAAAAAATAATATTAATCTTTTTTCATAAAAGACTAACAAAACTTATTGGAAAAATGGCTACAACATTTTGAGAGAAAAATTATACTTTTATAATTTTATCACCAGAAAATGTACCTGTGTAATCAAAGCAAAATAATGCTTAAATGCTCCAGGAATTTTAAAATATAGCTATTATATATATCTCATAAAAACTACTACAAAACATCTATTAAGATAAACATTTAAAAAGTATGATATTGTATGAAAGCTACAATGATGAATATTAAATCCACATATTAAATAAGACTAAATTATTTTAAAGTATTATTTTAAAAGAAGCACTAATCATGAGAACAATTTTTAGAAGTAAATTTTTCCATGTAATTCATTTGTAAATCTAAACATATATATTGATAGTCATATTTTTATTAAAATAATAGATATGATAAGCGATGGCAAGTTTTTCAGGTAAAAATATAAAATTATAAAAGAGAGAAAAAAGAAGAATTTAAATGGAAATGTTGAAGAAAAGACTAGTTTGTATGNATATTAAATCCACATATTAAATAAGACTAAATTATTTTAAAGTATTATTTTAAAAGAAGCACTAATCATGAGAACAATTTTTAGAAGTAAATTTTGGCATGAGCCACCTTTGCAAACAAAAATATTTATTTTTATATGCATAAAAAGGGTTTAGTAGTCTATTTTATTATCGATGGCAAGTTTTTCAGGTAAAAATATAAAATTATAAAAGAGAGAAAAAAGAAGAATTTAAATGGAAATGTTGAAGAAAAGACTAGTTTGTATGAAAAAATAATGAGGTAAAGTTTTCAAACTTTGCCAGAGCACTTAAGAAAGAATAAATAAGGATATATAAAATTTATTACAAAAAAGAAAACGTTATGTCAACTAAGGAAATGCCTAAATTCATAGCCAGAATAGTAGAACAATAGAGAAAAATAAAACTTAAATGTATAGAGAAAATTGATTCTGACACAAAGCAAGGTATATATATGTAAATATTTTGCCTAGATAAATTTGGCATAAAATTAAAACAGCAATTATTACCAGTGGACAGTCTTGACTACCAGCCATCAACGTTCTTAGCCTTTTGAACAGATAATTAGACAAAACACACAAACAAAACAACAAAAAAATGAAGCAAAAGAAGTACAGATCTGTTGAAAGAAAAGTACACTCCATACACTTTGGGAGGCCAAGATGGGCAGATCATTTGAGGTCAGGAGTTCTGACCATCCTGGCTAACATGGTGAAACTCCATCTCTACTAAAAATACAAAAATTTAGTGGGGCGTGGTAGCACATGCCTATAATCCCAGCCACTCAGTGGACTGAAGCAGGAGAAATGCATGAACCAGAGAGGTGGTGGTTGCAGTAAGATGAGATTGCACCGTTGTACTCCATCCTGGGCAACAGAGTGAGATTCCATCTTAAAAAAAAAAAAAAAAAATGTACACTCTATAGAGTGAAATTAGGCTTGAGCAAGCAAATCAAGAGCACTGGTTACAGAATTTTGCAGGGTTTAAATATCACCTAGAGGTTTCCCATTGGTTACTTAGTTACAACCCTATATAAATGAAGGCCCGGCCTGTGACCAGTCTGATAGATTGTGGGAGGTAATCGATCAGAAGTACTTTCCATTTTTCATCTGCAAAGCCATAGAAAAGGCGGGGTTGCAAAGGAAGTAGCCTTTGATCCTTTTGCTATTTGGGTGAGGAGAGGTGGAATTTTCCTTTTGATTCAGCTCTAGGAAGTCAGCACATGCTGGCCTTAGGTTCCCTGCCTCCAGACCCTATTCTACTGCCTCACAATGACAAGAGATCTGTTTAAGAAGTGATGCTTTCACAATGATGAGGCAAAAGTAAATCACCCCAAATGTAAAACTATTTTTCTATTTCTGACCAAATTATTGTTCATGAGAAAATGGTAACAAAATACATTTCTAGAAATCACTGAAAAAAATTTACCACCTACAGAAATTGCTTGTGTTAACCAAAATTTGAAGGCCTCCCACAACCATCTGAATGAACTTCCTCCTCAGCCAGGGAACCCTATAATTTAACCAGAAAAACTGGTTCAGATCATCACAGAAAGTAGGGATTGGACATGCCTCATTATATCCCTCCAAGATTAACACCATCACACACTTTAAGTCTGACTAGAAACGTTTACAGTCTACCTTTCTAAAGCCTGCTTCTTGCAGACTTCATCTGCATAATAAAACCAGCATCTCCTCAACCCTAATTATAAGGCAGACATTCCTTTCTATAGATAATAACTCTGAACCAATTAGAGTATGTTTAAATCTATCTATGACCTGAAAGCTCCCCCAATTCAAGTTGCCCTATCCTTCCAGATAGAACCGTGGCAAATGTTACATGTATTGACTCATGTATTACGTCTCCCTAAAATATATAAAAGCAAGCTGTACCCCGACCTCCTTGGGCACACATCATCAAGACCTCCTGTCACTGTGTCACAGATAGGTTCTGAACCTTGTCAAGATAAACTTTATAAGTTGATTGAAATTTGCTTCAGATACTTTTTGGTTTATACTTCAACACTTCATGAAGACAATTGTGTGAGAACTTAGTGAAGTGAAGCCGGTGCCACTTTAGGTACAAGCAGTCAGAAGCAAAAAAGAAAGTGAGAAAAGAGTTACTACTTCTTAAATAGTTAACATACCTTTTTTAAAAGTGGGTAATTTGTAATTTTTAGTATTTTTTAATGATATTGAAGGAAATTGCAAATATTTTACCCCAAAATGTGTATATTTAACATATTTTGAGATGTCTGTGTAACCAAGTTGCAGGACCGGATGCGGCTCAGCTCCTTCCCTGATTGGATGTCCAAGGTTCTTGGGCTCCTATTGCCCAAGAATGAGGAAGGGCCCCTGGAGGCACGGTGAGCTTACCGTTCCGGTAAATATTGGACCAAAAGAGTTTAGCAAAGAGCGACTGACTTATTAGGCAGAGAAGGAGAGATAAGTAGAGAGAGCTCCCATGCTGCTGTGGGAGGGAAATCCGGAGGGGATATCTGCACAGATAGAGAGGGAGAGAGAGCTCCCACATTGCCATGGGAGGGGATCCAGAGGGGTCCACACATGTAAGGAGCTGCGGGTTTTAACTTTGAAGTTATTCCCGCCCCATTCATGTTCTTGTCCAATGAGAAGAGTTCTTTGGATCTTCCTCTGCAGTGACTGATCTTCAACTCTAATGCTGGATTGGCTGTCTGGCCCACAACAGAGGCCCTTCCTCCCACAGCCTTCCACCGGCTTTTTAGAAAAGGAGCACACCTGGAATTTTACCTAGCCCGGCTACAGGAAAGTCAGACAAAGAAAGAACTCTAAGTTCCCGGATGTGGAGGTAAATGGAGGCATGGCGCAGGGAAGCTCTTGCCTTTGAAGCCATACTCCTTGTGGACTCGGTTTTCCTTAACACCACCCCTCATCCGAAACAGGAACAACCAACTTAAGTGACTCTGCAACGCTATGTTTTGTGGGGGGAATTTGCATCCTGTCCTTCCCTTTTCTGAATCTAAAAATAATAAGAGAGTCTGATGCATTTAAAGGTCTGAAACATATAACATCTATTTTCTCTGAGGGCTGCTACCTGTGAGGTTTTATTTATATAACAAGAATGTTTTTGCTAGTAAGGCCAAGTCTCCTCTCACTCCTGTAACCTGTTTTGACCTGATTCAAATCCCTATTCTTTCTGTAACCTCAAGATGGCTTTACATCTGTGTCTCATTAGTGGGTTAAGTAATCATTTAGCGATGCTTCCTATGTATACATTAATAAAATTTGTATGCCTTTTTGCTAATTAATTTGCCTTTGGTGAGTTAATTTTTTCAGTAAACTTTCAGAGAATGAAAGGGAAGTTTTCCTTTGGTCACTACAATGTATTTCTAAAAGTCTCTATACTAAAAATTAAACTTTTCATTTGATTATTAGCGTGTGCTCTGTTTTTAAAGTTTAATATCATTTTATGCACTGAAATATTTTAAGAAATAATTATAAAAGTCCAAATACTTTCAAATATAAAAAGACAACTTAAAATGATTGTCCTAAGTCATTCTATAAGGCCAACATTACCTTGATACCACAATTAGACAAAGATACAACTAATAAAACTATTGAGTAATATCTCTGATGAACATACATGCAAAATTTCTCTAAAAAAATAAAAACTAGCAAACCAAATTCAATAACATAGTAAAAGGATCATTCACCATGATCAAGTGGTATTGATCACAGGGATGCAATAATGGTTACACATGCACAGATCAATACATTTTATAAATCACAGCAACAGAATCAAGGTCAAAAACCATATTATCATTTCTAGAGAGGATGAAAATGTCATTCAATACATTTCAACCTGCCTTCATAATAAAAACTTTCAACAAATTGGGTATAAAAGGAACTTTAAACCAAAATTAAATTCTAAGCCCCTCAGCTGACTGAATGAAACACACTCTTTGCCACGGGTACCCAGACTTGTAAATATAGTTAGGCCATGATAGGAAAGTGGAGGGTCAGACATGCCTCATTGTACTCTCCTTTCTTTGAGTTCAATCACAACTTACCAGAATTAACATTAAAAGAAAGATATTAAGACTGACCAAATAGACTCTTCGTAACAATGACACACCAAATTACAACCTATTATAAAATCACATGATAGATAAATCAAAATATTTTACCCCAAAACATGTTTCTTTGGCATATTTTGAAATAGCCCTTAAAAGCTGTTTTTATTAGAAAAAAATTTGCATCTGCAAATAAATCTCTATTAACATAAATCTTTCCCCTTTGAGGCCCTCCTAATCCTAAAGATGTAAATTGAGAATGTAGCACCTTGGAGAGATCTAAACAGGAAACATTTGCCACCTATTGTGCCTAAGGGCAGCCAGCTCTGAGACTTCATCTATATAATATGAAATTTGGTTTCCACAACCATTTATCTTAAACTAGGCACTCCTTTCTATTGATTCCAGGTCTTGGGTAATAACTCGTTCTACAAATTGTGAATCAGAAAATCTTTGAATCCACTTATGACCTGTAACCCTTGCTTTGAGTTGTCCTAGCTTTCTGAACCAAACTAATGTGTGACTTACATGAATGGATTGATGTCTTATGTCTCCCTAAAATATATTAAACAATGTTGTAATCCAACTACCTTGGGTACATGTTCTCAGGACCTCCTGAGACTGTGCCTTGTGTCCTGATCACTTATAGTTGAGTCAGAATAAAATTCTCTAAATAATTTGCAGTTTGTTTTCTTCATCAAATGAAGACACATCACACAATAAAGGCCATATATGACAATCTTACAGTTAATAACATACTAAATGGAAAATAAAAATTGAAAACTAAGATCTGGAGCAAACCAAGAATACCCAATTTCATAACTTTTGGACCACATCATACTAGTAATTCCAGTTAGAGAAACCAGGCAAGAAAAAGAAATAAAGATTATCTAAACTGAAAAGGAAGAAGACAAATTATCCTTATTTGTAGATGACATAATCTTAAATTTAGAAAAACCTTAAGATTCCACCGAGAAACTGTGAGAAAAATAAGAAAATTGAACAAAGTTTCAGGATACAAAATTAACACAATAATCAATAACATTTTTATGTATCAACAGTTGACAATCTAAAAAAGAAATCAAGGAAGCAATTGCATATGCAATAGCCACACATACTAAAAAAAATACTCTAAGAATAAATTTTGTAAGTTCATTTAGACTAATGGCCCCATGGATAACATGTTTACCTCTGTGTCCAGCAAGTACACTCCAAATGAGTTCCTAGAAAATCTGAAGTAACCGAAAAAGGGAAGAAATGATCAATGCCTGCCTTGCCTACTTAACTTTGAGACATTCTCTATTGTTCCTTATTCCCACCCCAACTGATAAGGCCATGGGACTCTGTAACCTACCTTGGTCAACCTCCTGACTCTGACCCTACGACCCTCTCCTAGCTAGCAAAGCTACAACCCCCTCCCAGCTTGCAAAAAAAAAGTCCCAAACTGTAACTTCTGTACCTATCCACTGCCTACCACAAACCTATAAAACCAACTCCTATGCCACCGCCCTCTGTTGACTCTCTTTACAGACTCAGCCAGCCTGCACCCAGGTGAATAAATAGCCATGTTACTCACACAAAGCCTGTTTTGGGGGGAGGGAGGGGTCTCCTCATTCAGAGCACAAATTTTAATAAATTTAGCCAAAGAAGTGAAAGATCTCTACAAATAAAACTATAAAACACTGAAGAACGAAACTAAAGGGGGCACAAGAAAATAAAAAGATAACTCTTGCTCATAGATTAAAAGAACTAATAATGTTAAAATGTCTATACTACCTACAGCATTTTACAGATTCAGTGCAATCCCAATCAAAATCTTAATGACAGTGGAGAAACCAAGGTAGCTAAGTAGAAGCAACTGGTGTGTGCCACACTTACAGAGAAAAGAGCAGTGAATAAACAGCAGTTTTTCCACTACAACATTCAACTGCACATGTTAGGATTCATCAAGGAAACAACTCTACTCATAGATAACAGAAAGGAGCACAAAAGATGACCAACCACACAGGCATGGCATGGAGCCCAGGGAGGCTCCCTAATCATTGGAAAAATGGTGTGTGAAAGTCTGAGGAGAGCCGTATGTCTGCCACAGACTTTTGCAACACTAGGCCCAGAATATTTTTCCATTTGCTCCCTACTCCCTACTGGATCCTCCAGACTGACATGAAGAGCTATGTAGAGTCTGGGTAGAGCCACCATTCAGACATACATGGACTCCAGAAGCCTTGGATATCATAATGCTGGGCATCCTGGCCTCAGCAACTTCAATTCCAGCAATGGGGATGTTAGGCTTCCTTGCATACCCCCAGGAAAGGGGATCAATCCAGAGGGCTGCAGAGTAACAAATCCAGGCCTAGCCTCCACTGTGCCTTGCAAGATAAGACCCTATGGCTGGGGACCCTCTGTAGTCACACCAGCCATATCTGGGCTCTTTGGCCAGTAGCAGCTGTGTACTTCTTTGGAACAAAGCTCGTAGTGGGATACGCAGACCCCTATTTTTACTGTCCCACAGTCCTCATTGCTGTTGCTTTCAGGCTCTGGAGGGATCACAGTGATTAGGGACTTGTGCAGACCCCTAGCACAGGGAAGCTGTCTCACGGAAAAGCAGCCAGACTGTTTTCCACATGGGCCCCTGTTCCTATTTCTCCTCACTGGGTGGGACCTCCCAACCTGTAACTCTACCACAACTACCCTGCCCCTGCCTGAACACTTTAGTCAGAGGTGGTTCTGCATCTCTTTGAAAATCACAGAGACAGCCCATAGCCCCTCTGCCACTGCAGCTTTAGTGGAATCACCCTAACCACCCTTGGGCTGAGGAAGCCAAAACGGTCCTGGTCACTGTGCTAACACCTCCAGCAAATCACAGTCACCACACAGAGAGGAGCCCAATCTGTTTCCTGTAAGTTCTTACCCTCTACTCTTCACCAGGCAGGGACCTCAGCTTGGTACCACATAACAGGTGCCCCACCTTTGGCTGAGCATATTCACTGGTAGTGGCTCGAGGGCAGTCCTTCTACTACCACAGCAGCCTGAGCAGGCTGAGGAAGACACAAAGAACCTGAAGGCTTCACCCACACTCATGACTGTAGCATGCCACATCACCATATGGAGAGATTCTCAGTCTCTTCTCCCTATGAGTCCTCAACCCCCTGCACTTTATTAAGCTTGGGCCCCAGCACAGACACCCCGCCCCCCTGGCTGCGCATTTCCAGTAGCAGAGATTTCTGAGTTTCTCCGAGGTAGAGTCCCCAGAAGCAACCAAAAGCCCATCTACCACTGCCACTGCAGAGCTACTCAGATCACTGCCCAAACTTCAACACCAAAAATACCTTCCTAATATAACCATCTATGAAACCAAAGAAAATAATTTGGCTAAAAATAAAAGCCCTACACAAAACCTAGGTCGTCTGAAAATATCCAGGAGAGAGTCTGCTAACTACTCAAATTACACAGCAGTTAAAGAAGCATCAGCTCACAGAGATGAGAAAGAACCAGCACAAGGATCCTGTCAACCCAAATAACCAGAATGTCTTCTTCCTTCTCTAAACAACTGCCCAAGTGCCCCAGCGAGGGATTTTTTGTTTCAAGACAGGGTTTCACTCTATCGCTCAAGCAGGAGTGCAATGGCACAATCACGGCTCACTGCTCCTTCAGTCATCCCAGGGTCAGGAGATCTTCCAACCTCAACAGGTGTGTGCCACCATATCCAGCTAATTTTTGTATTTTTTGTATAGACAGGGTTTTGACATGTTGCCCAGACCGGTCTTGACTTCCTTGGCTCAAGAAAATCACATGACTTGGCCTTAGCCTTCCACAGTGCTATTCCTAATACAGGCATGAGCCACTGCATACAGCCAGAAAGTGTTCTTAATCAGGCTGAAATGGCTGAAATGACAGAAATATAATTATGAAATGAAGATTATTGAGATTCAGAAGACAGTTGAAAAATAATCCAAGGAATCTAAGGATTACAATAAAACGATACAGCTACTGGTAGACAAAATTGCCATTATAAGAAAGAAGTGGCCAGGCACAGTGGCTCACGCCTGTAATCCCAGCACTTTGGGAAGCCAAGGTGGATGGATCACTTAGAGTCAGCAGTTTGAGACCAGCCTGGCCAACATGGTGAAACCCCATCTCTACTAAAAATACAAAAAATTAGCTGGGCATGGTGATGCACACCTGTAATCCCAGCTATTTGGGAGACTGAGGTGGGAGAATTGCTGGGACCTCAGAGCCAGAAGTTGCAGTGAGCTGAGATTGTGCCACTGTACCTCAGTCTGGGTGATAGAATGAGACTCTGTCTCAAAAAAAGAAAAAAAAAGCAAACTGATATGATAAGCTATAAGAATTTTATAATTTAGTCACAAATATTAATAGTGGAATAGCCCTAGGTGAGAAAAGAATCCCAGAGCTGGTTCTCTGAATTAACACACTCAGATAAAAAAAAAAATAAGAATGAAAAAAAGTCTGAGAAATATGCAATTATATAAAGAGACTGAGTTTATAACATATTGTTGTTACTGAAAAAGAAGAGGAGAAACCAAGGAACTTGAAAAACACATTTGAGAATGTTGTGTATGAAAATTTCCCCAAACTCACTAGAGAGACCACCATTCAATTTCAGGAAATGCAAAGAACCCCCATAAAAATTACACAAGAAGACCATCTCCAAGCCACATAGGCATAAATTCTCCAAGGATAAAATGAAAGAAGTAATGTTAAAGGCATCTTGTGAGAAGGGGAAGGTCACCCACAAAGAAGACCTCATCAAGCTAACAGTGGATATTTCAGGAGACACCGTAAAAGCCCGAAAAAAATGGGGTCTATATTCAGCATTCATTAAAAAAAAATTCTAACCAAGAGTTTCAATTCAACCAAATTCAATTCAAGATTTTTAAGTGAAGGAAAAATAACATCTTTTTTTAGACAAGTAAATGCTAAGGGATGTTCTTACCACCAGACCCGCAAAGCAAGAGGTTCTGAAGGAAGTGCTAAACATGAAAAGGAAAGGCAGTGACCAGCACCTACAAAAACACACTTAAGTACAAAGACCATTGACACTATAAAACAATCATACAAACAAGTCTGCCTAATAACAAACTAATAATATGAAGAGAGGAACAAATCTGTACATATCAATATTAACTTTTAATGCAAATGAGCTAAATGCCCCAATTGAAAGGCACAGAGTTTCAAGTTAGATAAAGAAGTGAGAACCAATGGTATGCTGTATACAAGAGACCCATCTCACACATAGGCTAAAAGTAAAGGGATGGAGAAAAATCTACCAAGCAAATGGAAAAACACAAAAAAGCAGAGGTTGCCACCTTAATTTTAGACAAAACAGACTTTAAACCAACAAACAGCAAAAAAGACAAAGAAAGATATTACATGATGGTAAAGAGCTTGATATAACAAGCAGATCTAACTATCCTAATCATATACTCACTCAACACAAGAGCACTCAGATTCATACAGCAAGTTCTTAAAGACCCATTAAGACATTTAGATAATTACACAATAATAGTGGGAGATTTAAACACCCCACTGACAGTATTAGACAGATCATTGAGGCAGAAAACTAAAAAAAAAAGATTCAGGACTTGAAATCAACATTTGACCAAATCGACCTAATGGTTATCTACAGAATACTCCACTCCAAAACAATAGAATATACATTCTTCTCAACTGCACATGGCATGTACTCTAAAGTTGACCACACAATCAGACATAAAACAATCATCAGTGAATTAAAAAAAAAAAAAGCAAAATCATACCAGTCACACTCTCAGATCACAGAGCATGAAAAATAATACTATGATAATCACTCAGAACTACATAATTACATGGAAATTAACCTGTTTCTGAATTACTATTGGGTAACTAATAAAATTAAGCCTGAAGTGAAGAAATTCTTTGAAATTAGTGAGAACAAATATACAACACACTAGAATTTTTAGAACACAGCTAAAGCAATGTTAAGAGGAAATTTTATATCACTGAGTGCCCACATAAAAAAGGAAGAAACATCTCAATAAACAACCCAACACTGCAGTCACAGAAACTAGAGAAACAAGAGCAAACAAACCCCAAAGCTAATAGAAAATAAGAAAAAAATAATCAAAGCTGAACTGAAGAAAATTCTTTTAAATTGTGAAATGGGGTATCGCTCTGTTGTCCATGATTTGATGAAATTTCAGCTCACTGCAGCCTCAACCTCCTGGGGTCAAGTGATCCTCCCACTGTAGCCTTCACTGTAGCTGGGACCACAGATATGCAGCACCCTGCCCAGCTAATTTTTTGTTTGTAGATATGGGGTTTCACCATGTTGCCCAGGCTGATCTCAAACTTCTGAGCTCAAGTAATACTCCTGCCTTAGCCTCCCAAAGTTCTGGGATTACAGGTGTGAGCAAACATGCCCAGCTGAATCTATATTGTTAGAATGGTCATATATCCAAAAGTAATTTACAGATTCAGTGGTATTCATATCAAACTACCTATAATATTCTTCACAGACTTAGAATCAACCGTTTTAAAATTCATATGAAACCAAAAAAAGAGCCTGAATAGCCAAGGCAAATCTAAGCAAAGTGAAAAAAGCTAGAGGCATCGCATTATCTGACTTCAAAGAAAGTAACCAAACAGCATGGCTACAGTAACCAAAACAGCATGGTTCTACAAAACCAGACCAGTACAAAAACAGACATATGGACCAATGAAACAGGATAGAGAGCTCAGAAATAATGCCACATACCTACAACCATCTGGTTTTGACAAAGATTTCAAAAAGAAGAAATGGGAAAGGAATTACTATTCAATAAATGGTCCTTTGCCATGTGTCTAGCCATATGCAGAAGATTAAAACTGAATCCTTTTCTTACATCATTTATAAAAATCAACTAAAGATGTATTAAAGACTTAAATGTAAAACCTAAAGTTATAATATCTCCGGAAGACAAATTAGGAAGTTTGGACAAAAGACCTGGCAAAAATGTCATGACAAAAATGCCAATAGTAGTTTCAATAAAAATAAAAATTGATAAATGGGACCTAATTAAACTAAAAAGCTTCTGCACAGCAAAAGAAACTACCAACAGAGTAAACAAACTACAAAATGGATGAAAATATTTGTAAACTATGCATTCAACAAAGGTCTAATGGCCATAATCTATAAGGAATTTAAATAAATAAGCAAATAAGAAACTATTACATTGAAATGTGGTCAAAGAACATGAACAGATACTTTTCAAAAGAAGACAAACACATGCCCAACAAGCATTTGAAAAAAATGCTCAAAATCACTAATTATTAGAGAAATGCAAATCAAAACCACAATGAGATATTATCCTAAACAGAATTACTACTATTCATACCAGTAATGGCTACTAATAAGAAGTCAAAAAATAACATGTGCTGGCAAGGATACAGGTAAATAAGAACTCTCATACACTGCTAATGGAAATGTAAGTTAGCTCAGTCATTATGGAAATGTGCGATGCAGTGATTCCTTAAAGAACTTAAAACAGAATTACCATTTAACTCAGCAATCCCATTATTCAGTATATACCCAAAGGAATATAAATCATTCTATCATAAAAACACACGCACATATGTGTTTATCCCAGTACTATTCACAATCGCAAATACATGAAATCAACGTAAATGCCCATCAATGACAGACTGGATAAAGAAAATGTGGTACATATACACCATGGAATGCTATGCAGCCATGAAAAAGAAAAAGATTGTCCTTTGCAGCAACATGAATGGAGCTAAATGACAATATCCTAAGCAAACTAATGTAGGAACAGAAAAACAAATACTGAAATTTCTCACTTATAGGTGTGAGTAAACAATGAAAACACATGAACGCAAAGGGGGACAACAGATACCAAGGATTATTTGAGTGTGGAGGGTGAGAAAAGAGAGAGAATCAGAAAACTATCTGTTGAGTGCTATGCTTATTACCTGGGTGATGAGATCATCTGTACACCAAATCCCTGAGACATACAGTTTACCTATACAACAAACCTACACATGTTCCCCTGAACCTAAAATCAAAGTTAAAAAATATTTTAAAATCTCTGATGACATTTTGCACAGACACAGAAAAAACAATTTTAAAATTTGTATGGAACTGCAAAAGACCCCATTATAACAAAGCTGAAGCATTATACTACCCGACTTCAAAATATGCTACAAAGCTATGATAATGAAAACAACTCCTTTCTTGTTTCCTAAATAATACTTTATGGATTTAGTTTCATTTCACTGACTGATTTTATTTTGTTTTCTTTCAGATATGTTTTACAAGTGTTAAACTCCCTCAGTACTTAAATCATTGAGCATAATTTTATATTTTCTGCTCAGATGATATTTTGACTGTTTGTAGATTCAAAATTCAAAATGATTTTTTCCTGCAAAAAAAAGAGACTTTGCTCTGTAGTCCTCTTAAACCCATTTTGCCAATATGTAACCTAATACAAATCTGTTTGTTTTTTGTTAGTAGCTATTCTTCAATGTTACAAATTTACTGCAATATGTCAAAAAGATGTTCTTTTGTTTTTCTGCTTTTTGTTACAGGTATGTTTATTTGCTTCATTTCCAGACAATATTTCCCTATTATTTAATAGATTATCCAGTCTCTCTTCTAACTTTGTTTACTACTCCAAATTGCTATTAGACAAATCTTGAAACTTGTGTTTAACTTGATAATGAAAAATGTTACTTTAGAACAAGATAATAACTGTGAACCTGTTTTATCCTATAAATCAGGTTTCAAATTATATAATGGTTAACAAATGCTACTTCACAAAAATTAACTCAAAATGGATCATAGATTTTAATGTAAAACACAGAACTACAAAAATCATAGGCTATAACAGAGGAGAAAATCTAGATTTGGTAAGACTTTTAATATGACATCAAGATATGATCCAGGAAAGAAATAATTGATAAGCTGTACTTTATTAAAATCAATTTTTCTGCTTTATGAAAGTCATTGTCAAAAGAAAAAGAAGACAAGCCACTGAGATAAACAATTTACAAAATGTATGTCATATAAAAACGGCTATCCAAAATAAACAAAAATTATTTGAAAGAAAAATAAGAAAATGAGTTGATTTTCAAAATGTACAAAACACCCAAAGTTACATCTCACCAAAGAAGATATACATATGACAAATAAGTATAAGAAAATTCTTACATCATGTGTCATTAGGGAAATGCAAATTAGAACAATGAAGTACCACTATACACCTGTTAGGATCACCAAAATGCAAAACGCTGGCGACACCAAATGCTGGCAAGGATATGGAATGAGAACTATCACACATTACTGGCGGAAATGCAAATTGTACAGCCTCTTTCGAAGACAGTTTGGCAGTTTATTCGAAAACTGAAGATACTCTTTCCATATGGTCCAGCAATTGCACCTCTTGGAATTTATCTAAATGAGTTCAAAACTTATGTTCACACAAAAACCTGTACATTGATGTTTATGGTAGCTTTATTCATAGTTGCCAAAACTTGGAAGCAGCCAAGATGTTCCTCAGTACGTGAACAGTAAAATAAACTGTCATACATTTAAACTATAGAATATTTTTTCAGCATTAAATAGAAGTGCCCTATCAATCCATAAAAAGGCAAACAATCCTTAAATATATATTACTAAGTAAAAAAGCCAACCTCAAAAAGCTACATAATATATGATTTCAACTATAGGGTCATTCTGAAAAAGGCAAAACTATGGAGACCATATAAAGAACAATGATTGCCTGGTATTAATGGGAAAGGAGGGCTGACTTGGTGGATCACCAATATTTTTAGGCCAATGGAACTATTCTGTATGATACTATGATGGTGGATACATGTCATTCCAAAAACATAGAATGTACAACATCAAGAGTGAAGTCTAATGTAAACTATGGTTTTTGGTGATGATGATATATTATCAACGTAACAAATGTACCACTGTGGCCCTGGATGTAGGTGGTGGGAGAGGCTGTGTGTGCACGTGTGGGACAGGCGGGAGCTATATGCAAATCTCTGTATCTATCTTCTGCTCTCTTTTGCTGTAAACCTAAAACTGCTCTAAAAATAAATCCTGGAGGACATTTCAAAATACATCCTGGGCCAGAACAGAACTCACTGCCTTCAAGGAAAGAACCCGGTTTTTGCAGAATTCATCATGAGCTAATTACAGAGCCCTTGGGCCATCAATAAGCAGCAGTGGTAGCTGGGCAGTATTCACTGTGGGCCTTGAGTGACACTCAAAACCATGCTGACTTCAAGTATAAACCAGCACAAAACCAGCTGTGGTGGCTATGGGGAGAGATCTCTTCCACTTGAGCAAAGGAGAGAGAAGAGTAAAAGAAACTTTCTCTTGCAGTTTGGGTAACAGCTCAGCAACTCTGGGGTCATAGCTCCTGAGACAGATGAGAACCCTAAAGAGATAGAATTAATGAGGCAGGAGAATAGGACCTGGAGGTAGGAAACCTAAAGACCTCCTAGAACTAAATCAACTATGACAGGAAATATCCTCTTCATTTAAATATGGCATACACCAAGTAGCCAATGAAACCTCTAGAGGGAATTTAAACCCCAGAAAATTCTGTAACCACACTTTTGAACTGCTTGCCGGGACTTGCTTCCACCCTGTGGAGTGTGCTTTCATTTTCAATAAATCTCTGCTTTTCTTGCTTCAAAAAAGTTTAAATAAATAAATCTTACTCAAATTGTTAGACATATATGAAAGACGTAAAAATGTCTGAAAATTAAAAATCTTGTCATGTAAATGAGAGAATTCAATAAGAATAACAACAACAACAACAACAACAACATATCTCTCAAAACTTCAGATGAATTAGAAAAAAACTAACAAAGCATTCCGGGGATTTTCAGACTGAATTTGCAACCTTTCTTTAACAATTTGTACTCCTTGCAAGACACATGTTTTAAACACACAAAGAGCAGTGACAAAAATTAACTATGTAATAAGTCACGAAATAAGTCTCCACAAATTTCAAAATGTTGAAATTATACTATCATCATAAAACTAAATGAATAAAACTTAAAAAAAATTGGACAATTCCCTGACTAATTGAAATTCAGGAACATCCTTTTTAAAAAGTAAGTATAAGTTGTTCATTGTTACTGGAATCCCTAATGTGTTTGTCTTTCTGATCCTATTCATTTCTCCCTTTTCACTACACAGGTATATTAACATTTTCAAAATTATTCCCATTTGTTTTTTAATAATTTATTGAACACATGCATGTATCAATAAAATTATATATATTTTTTTTACATTTATGCCTCTTTTCTTTCTGTATAATTACCTCTGAATCTTTCTTTTTAATGTAAACTTTTGTTTCTAGGAATGATTCATTTTGATGAATAAAACTATTTACACACACACATATACTCTCTCTCTAGAGGTATTAGTTTATACATATACTATGTATATGGATCTATAGAGTATACACATACTAGTTTTAGTTGCAGTTTTATTTTTTTAATTTTAATTTTTATTTTTTGTGGGTACATAGTAGGTGTATATATTTATCCCATATAATGATGAATGGAAGTGGTTATAGTGTCTTGTTCCTGATTTTAAAGATAAAAAGTTACATTTTGGTATTAATCATACTGATGTTTACTTTCTGATTTTTTTCAAATATTTTTTATTAGGATAAGGAAGTTCCTTTCTATGCATTGTTTGTCAAGAGTGTTTTAAAATCAGAAATAATGCTAAATATTTTCATATGCATTCTCTGCAAACTCTAAAATTATCAATGTTTTTACCTGTATTCCTGTAATCTACTCATGTAAAGGGCTGTGTTGATTTAGTTTATACAGGTAAACCACCTTGCATTCTTGAAATAATCCAACTTTATGTATATACATATATATATGTGTGTGTGTATATATATATATATATATATACACACATATATATACATATATATATAATGCTAGATTTTATTTGCTAATATTTTATTTAGAATTTTAGAATTTTAGAATTTATTTTTACAGGACAATTTTGAATATAATTTTACATTCTTTTACTGTGTCTACTTAGTTTTGTTTTGTGCTTATTTATATGATGATAAATATGAGAAAATTAACACTTCAATAATTAAATCTGTGGTGGCAAATCTCATTTTTCTTCATAAGGGTGTTCAAAAGCCAACATTTAAATTATTTAAGTTGTGTGTTATACATAATTCACAATTAATCAATCTAAGTTGGAAGAGTCATAATTAAAGGATTCCTACTACAAGACCTTAATACAAACAATTGATCCTTGATTTACTTGGTTTACACAGTTGGATACTTAAATTTTTCTTCTCACAGGAGGCTGAATTCTTTTTGAATTTTACATTTATATGCAATCTTGTGAAAGAAGTATATTCCTGTTGGAGGTTTTAAGATTAATAATAAATTATACCTTAATTTTAATAAAGTTCATTTAAAAGTGAACCAAATGACTATGTTTGAAGATTTGACATAGGAATAAAATCACTGAAAATATATATTTGCTTTATGCCAAAGGTTTTGCCATATAAACGTATAGTTGATAGTAAATGGCTGCATTTCATATTGAATTATTCTCAAGCCCTGGATACTTAAATATGGTGCCCCTTATATTAAGATACATAGCTTTGTGATTTTATCCAAACAAACTGGAATAAGACATATTCTATATGTATTGCTCATTTCTGACACTATCCCAAGCTACTTTTTGATCTCACGAAGGATAATTAAAGACTGCTTTACATTACCAAATTCTGTCTCCATCCTATCACAAAGCTCCACTATATTTTCCAGATTTCTTTCTATTTAGGGAAACAATATTGTGTGGACAAAATGATGAATCCTGATCCATAATAATTTTTACACACTCCATTCACTATCTTCTTTCAAAGTCTAGCCGTGAAAACTTAACCAAGCTAGTTCCCATACTTTTTCTTTTTCTTTTCTTTTTTTCCACATTCTTTATTTTTAAGGACATTTTTATTCAAAATCTGGTGACACCCGTGATCTATTTCAGGAACAATATCATTCAAGGTTATGTAAGGGTTGTGCCATTCCCTTCCTGGACTCACTACAATCTAACCTATTAGGTATTTTCACCTTTGAAGTAAAATTTTCATCTTTATTCTTATATTCTATTGTGTCCATAAATTGGCTGCTTACCAGGAACAGATAAAAAATGAGCAAGCTCTTTTATTTTTCAGTTATATTCTATATACTTCCATGAATCTTACCAAACTAGACAACCAAAAAAATTTCTCTGTAACTATAAGTGAGAAAAAATATACTTATAAAACCATCTGGATAAAATGTAGGCCATTATTCTTATCATCTGTACAACATTGGATGCTAAGTTTTAAAACCAAGAATAAATAGATTTTTACAATATTATGACACATACCAAAGGTATATCCTTTTTAACTCAACTCAGTCATTAAATACTATGATTGCATCATTTCATTTTTCCAATTAAAGATTAAATTTAAAAATGGCTATAGAATTATTTCCAATTAGTAATCTCAATGATTTAATGTACGTAAGTCAACTTTTACATTCAAACAGCCTCCCAAACATATCATTCTTAATACTGTCTTCAAGTGTATTTATTTTGTTCAAATGATCTCTCTTTCTATTTGTTTATGCAAATGTTACCCAATATTCTGCTCATAATCCCTCAGGAATTCTTCTATTTCTAATACAATACACAGTAAACATCCTTTTCCTTGAAATACTGTTGAACTAACTAGAATTATTCTTCAGATTACTTATTTATATATTTTATGACACAAATATTGCAAATATTGTGATTTAGGTGATATAAATATTTATAATGTACTGATCTTAACTTTTCAATTTCATATCCCCTCCTTGCTGGTGAAGATCATAGTTTTCATTTATTCTAGATTACTTTTAACTCCTGCTGCAGAGCTAACAGCATAAAAAATGTAATAGATCCTTCATTGATTAGATAACTGATTGATTTTTGACTATCCAATACAGATGGGAGAATTCAACTTACCATGGTGATCACCAATCACATTGTAAAAAATAAAACATTAAACTAGGCATGAAAAATACATTTAACCGATACCAAATTTTCTCATTTAATAATGAAAATCCTCAGATTTTCATTGAATGCTATCTAAATCAGAGCTAATTGTTAACTTGTTTGCCTGTTTTGTTTTTTGTTTTCATTATTACAGTGGGGATTGCTTCCATGCAATAATGCCATCAGGTGGATAATTGAGTCTATGTAAATTCACAAATTTTTATTTCATCATTCATTGAGTCTATATAAATTCACAAATTTTTATTTCATCATTCACAGAAATTGTATTTTGCAACCTGGAAATTCATTATGACTTTAAGACGTACAAAATTTCCAAGAAAATAGATTCAGTATAAACATTATATCTAAGCAAATTCATTAAAACTCCTATTCATCTCAACCTTACTGTATATTAGTTTTATTCTAAACTTTCCCAAGGGCAGAATTAAATATACTTATTGCTACTTTAACCCTGGGTGATGTACCGTTCCATTCCAAATGAGGAAATGACTTTTCTCATAACAATATCAACTGATCTATTATTTTGTTACTGATCAACTGGAGTGGGCTTTTTATTATTTTTAATTTAGAAGTTTTATATTTATGCAACTGTATAAATGTTTTCAATATAGCTTATAAATGCATTAAAGCTTATTAGGAAAAAATAAAAGTACTAGTAGTATTATCCACATTACATACAAAGGCTAAATTATGTCTGTGTGTATATTTATGCTTATGAATGTGTCTATATCTAAATATGTTTAAATACAGATATAGATCTATAACTACATAAATGGTGACAAAATTTGGAAAGAAATTTTTGACAGTGATAACTTCTGGGGTGAATACAAATGGAGATATTTATATTTTGCTAAATGTATTTCTGTAGTTTAAATTATTTCACAAGAATATCTGAACACATTATCATATAATATATGAAAAAACAACTAAATGGAGCTCTTACCTTGTTTAGAAAAATATTTGTGTTTCTACTTCTATGGTTTTACTTTTAAAAATCATATAAACCTGCTGAATTATATTTTATAATTATTTTGATAGAGATTTAGTTCCTTAAAACTATTTAATCATTAATCTGTTGTCACAAAATTATTGTATTGTTGAGTGATTTTTGTTACCAATTTTAAATGCTATATTAATCAAACACCAAGCACATGGATATACAACTGGATTCTTAATACCATTTGGTCCATTAATGAATAAATCTGGTGCACTTATTTTAGATATAGTAACATTATTGGGTATTTTAATACTTCACAGAGATGAAATTCTTTCCTATTACTTCAGGCATACCTAAATATTTGCCATTATGTATACAAATACATTGACATCACTCTGTCCTTTCTATCTGTTCTACCTTCAACTTGTCCATTGGATTCACTACCTACAGAACCACTCTGAGAAACCATACTGTTGCTACTAGCTGCCATGAAAATACCTCTGACATGGAAAGGGTGCAATTTCGGAATGCCCATAATCCTTTCAACACTCATGATGCCAGAGCAACACTGTGTTACAGACATAACATGGTAATAATTGCTCCTTCCAAAATCCATATGAAACTTTTTCACCTGGATTCCAAAGAAGCATTTCTTTTTCCACAAGTGTCACAGAGTCTTATTTTAACATTTACTTTAACCACTAATAAGCACCATTGGATCAAACTTTTATTCTGTGAAACAGATTTATAAATTTATTGCTTTCTGATTCTTTCTCCACAACTCTTTCTACTCAATTAGAGTAAGGTTTCTAACAGAAAATGGATCTGTGTCAGTATTATATTCTCCTCCCTGTTCTCAACATCTTGTCACCAATAAAATTTAAAACTTCCTAGATTAGTCACAAAATAAAATCTACACACATTAACCAAGAGAAATACATACTGCAAAGGAAGAAATCTGAGAAGAGGTTTGGAAGGAAGGTAATATATATGCATACAGGTCTCATCTCTGCCATTAAAAATTCCTCAGTATAACTGGTATATTTCTTTAATGTTGGAAAAACCATATATATACATATATATATATAATACATTTACACACACTTAAAAATATATAATATATGAAAGTGTGTGTATGTATATGCATATACATTATGTATATGTTAGAACTATTCTCTCTCAGGATGTAAATAATATGGGTCTTTTCAAAAGAATCAACAATGTAAACCAAGATAAAAACTTTGAAATTAAGAAATAGATTCTTTTGAAATGATTTTAATAGAATTTATTGAAAATTCTCTTTTTAAAAATATTCATATATATTTTATTGCACTTTAGGTTCTGGGGTACATGTGCAGAATATGCAGGATTGTTGCATAGGTACACACATGGCAATGTGGTTTGCTGCCTCCATCCCCCCATCACCTATATCTGGCATTTCTCCTCATGTTATCAATCCCCAACTCACTACCTCATGCTGTCCCTCCCCTATTTCCCCCCCAACAGACCCCAGTGTGTGATTCTCCCCTCCCTGTGTCCATGTGTTCTCATTGTTCAACACCTACCTATGAGTGAGAACGTGCAGTGTTTGATTTTCTGTTCTTGTGTCAATTTGCTGAGAATGATGGTTTCCAGATTCATCCATGTCCGTTCAAAGGACATGAACTCATTTTTTATGGCTGCATAGTATTCCATGGTGTATATGTGCCACATTTTTCTTGTCCAGTCTATCATCAATGGGCATTTGGGTTGGTTCCAGGTCTTTGCTATTGTAAACAATGCTGCAATGAACATTCGTGTGCATGTGTCCTTATAATCGAATGATTTATAATCCTTTGGATTATATACCCAGTAATGGGATTGCTGGCTCAAATGGAATTTCTATTTCTAGGTCCTGGAGGAATCGCCACACTGTCTTCCACAATGGTTGAACTAATTTACACTCCCACCAACAGTGTAAAAGTGTTGCTATTTCTCTACATTCTCTTCAGCATCTGTTGTCTTCTCAGCACATCATATCAACTCTAAAATTGACCACATAATTGGAAGTAAATCACTTCTCAGTGAGTGCAAAAGAATGGAAATCATAACAAACAGTCTTTCAGACCACAGTGCAATCAAGTTAGAACTGAGAATTCAGAAACTAACTCAGAACTGCACAGCTTCGTGGAAACTGAACAACTGCCTCTTGAATGTTGACTGGATAAAAAATGAAATGAAGGCAGATATAAAGATGTTCTTCAAAACCAGTGAGAACAAAGACACAACATACCAGAATCTTTAGGACACATTTAAAGCAGTGTCTAGAGGAAAATATATAGCAATAAATGCCCACACGATAAGCAAGAAAATATCTAAAATCTGCACCCTATCCTCAAAATTGAAAGAGTTAGAGGAGCAAGAACAAAAAAAACCTCAAAAGCTAGCAGAAGACAAGAAATAACTAAGATCAGAGCAGAACTGAAGGAGACAGAGGCACAAAAAACTCTTCAAAAAATCACTAAATCTAGGAGCTGGTTTTTTGAAAAGAACAACAAAATAGACCACTAGCCAGATTAATAAAAAAGAAGAGAGAGAAGAAACAAATAGATGCAATAAAAAACAATAAAGGGGATATCACCACAGATTCCACAGAAATACAAACCACCAGCAGAAATTACTAAAAACAACTCTATGCACATAAACCAGTAAACCTAGGAGAAATTGATAAATTCCTGGACACTTGCATCCTCCCAAGCCTAAACCAGGAAGAAGTTGAAACCCTGAACAGACCCATAACAAGGGCTGAAGTTGAGGCAGCAATTAATAGCCTACCCACCAAAAAAAGCCCAGCTCCAGATGGGTTCACAGCCAAATTCTACCAGGCAATACAAAGAGGAGCTGGTACCACTCCTCCTGAAATTATTCCAAACAATTCAAAAAGAGGGGATCCTCCTCAAATCATTTTATGAGACCAACATCACCCTGATACCAAAACCCGGCAGAGACTCAACAAGAAAAGAAAACTTCAGGTCAATATCCATGATGAACATAGATGCAAAAATCTTCAGTAAAATAATGGCAAACTGATTGCAACATCACATCAAAAAGCTTATCCATCATGATTAAGTAGGTTTCCTCCTGGGGATGCAAGGCTGGTTCAACATACAAAAGTCCATAAACATAATTCGCCACATAAACAGAACCAAAGACAAAAACCACATGATTATCTCAATAAAACAAAAAAGGCCTTTGACAAAATTCAACAGCCCTTTCTGCTAAAAACTCTCAATAAACTATGTATCGATGGAACATATCTCAAAATAATAAAAGCTATTTACGACAAACCCACAGCCAATATCATACTGAATGGGCAATAACTGGAATCATTCCATTTGAAACCTGGCACTAGACAAGGATGCCCTCTCTCACCACTCCTATTCAATATAGTACTGGAAGTTCTAGCCAGAGCAATCAGGAAAGAAAAAGAAATAAAGGGTGTTCAATTAGGAAAGGAGGAAGTCATATTGTCTTTATTTGCAGATGACATGATTGTATATTTAGAAGACCCTATCATCTCAGATCCAAATCTCCTGAAATTGATAAGCAAATTCAGCAAAGTCTCAGGATACAAAATCAATGTGCAAAAATTACAAGCATTCCTATCCACCAATAACAGACTTAAAGAGAGCCAAATCAAGAATGAACTGCCATTCACAATTGCTACAAAGAGAATAAAATACCTAGGAATACAACTAACAAAGAATGTCTCCAGATTTTTTAATGATCCCCATTCTAACTGGCATGAGATGGTATCTCAATGTGGTTTTGATTTGCATTTCTCTAATGACCAGTGATGATGAGCATTTTTTCATATGTTTTTTGGCCTCATAAATGTCTTTTGTTGAAAAGTGTTCATGTCCTTCACATACTTTTGAATGGGTTTATTTGTTTTTTTCTTGTAAATCTGTTTTAGTTCTTTGTAGATTCTGGATATTACCCCTTTGTCAGATGAGTGGATTGCAAAATTTTTTTCCCATTCTGTTGGTTGCCGATTCACTCTAATGATTGTTTCTTTTGCTGTACAGAACCTCTGGAGTTTAATTAGGTCCCATTTGTCTATTTTGGCTTTTGTTGCCAATGCTTTTGGTGTTTTAGTCATGAAGTCCTTGCCTATGCCTATGTCCTGAATGGTTTTGCCTAGGTTTTCTTCTGGGGTTTTTATGATGTTAGGTCTTATGTTTAAGTCTTTAATCCATCTGGAGTTAATTATAGTGTAAGGTGTCAAAAGGGGTCTAGTTTCTGCTTTCTGCACTTGGCTAGCAAATTTTCCCAACACCATTTATTAAACAGGGAATCCTTTCCCCATTCTTGCTTTTGTCAGTTTTGTCAAAGATCAGATGGTTGTAGATGTGTGGGGTTGCCTCCAAGGACTCTGTTCTGTTCCATTGGTCTATATCTCTGTTTTGGTAAGAGTACCATGCTGTTTTGATTACTGTAGCCTTGTAGTATAGTCTAAAGTCAGGTAGTGTGATGCCTCCAGCTTTGTTCTTTTTGCTTAGAATTGACTTGGCTATGTGGGCTCTCTTTTGGTTCCATATGACCTTTAAGGTGGTTTTTTCCAGTCTGTGAAGAGGGTCATAAGTAGCTTGATACAGATAGTGTTGAATCTATAAATTACTTTTGGCAGTATGGCCATATTCACAATATTGATTCTTCCTAACCATGAGCATGGAATGTTTTTCCATCTGTTTGTGTCCTCTCTTATTTCCTTGAGCAGTGGTTTGTTGTTCTCCTTGAAGTGGTCCTTTATATCCTTTGTCAGTTGTATTCCTAGGTATTTCATTCTCTTTGTAGCAATTGTGAATGGCAGTTCATTCTTGATTTGGCTCTCTTTAAGTCTGCTATTGGTTTATAGGAATGCTTGTGATTTCTGCACATTGATTTTGTATCCTGAGACTTTGCTGAAGTTGCTTATCAGTTTCAGGAGATTTGGGGCTGAGATGATGGGGTCTTCTAAATATACAATCATGTTGTCTGCTAAGAGAGACAATATGACTTCCTCCTTTCCTAATTGAACACCTTTATTTCTTTTTCTTGCCTGATTGCTCTGGCTAGAAATTCCAATACCATATTGAACAGGAGTGGTGAGAGAGGGCATCGTTGTCTAGTAACCGATTTCAAACGGAATGCTTCCAGTTATTGCCCATTCAGTATGATATTGGCTGTGGGTTTGTCGTAAATAGCTTTTATTATATTGAAATATGTTCCATCAATACCTAGTTTATTGAGAATTTTTAGCAGAAAGGGCTGTTGAATTTTGTCAAATGCCTTCTCTGCATCTATTGAGATAATCATGTGTTTTTTGTCTTTGATTCTGTTTACGTGGTGAATTACATTTATAGATTGCAACAGCACATCAAGAAGCTTATCCCTCATGATCAAGTAGGCTTCATCCCAGGGATGGGAGCCTGGTTCAACATACACAAGTCTAAAATTCTTTTAAAAGTGTATTTCCAATAATAATAATAAGCAAGATTTAGATATCATTATTTGTTCTAAGAATATTACAGAAAACAGTGAAATGTTGAAATATTTATATAAGTAGAAAATCCAGGATAATTTATAGGCAAAATATTAAAATCAATAGGAAATTCACTAACATTGCTGAACTCAAGTTTAATATTTTTTAAAAAATCATTGTAGGCTAGGTCTAGTGGCTTATAGCTATAATCCTAGCACTTTGGGAGGCCAAAAGTGGGTGGATCCCTTGAGCCCAGGAGTTTGAGACCATCCTGGACAACATATGTTAGTGTAAAAGTAATTGTGGCCTAATACTAAGACTCTGCCTGTTAAAAAAAAAAATCAATGTATATTTATAAATCTACAACAACAGAAAATAAAACCTAAAGTAAAACAACAGTAGCATTATTAATGGAAATCATTACATTAACTATCAATACATTAATTATGTAACAAAATATATAAAAACTTATAAATTAAAAGAAGCAAATATTTCTGGGACAAATTGATTTCATAATAAATGATTTATGAAAATATTCAATATTGTAAAGTATAGATTTTCTCAGTTGAATATATAGATTAAATACAATTTAATTAAAATCCCAAGGATAACAGAAATTGATAAAGAAAAAGCACATTTATAGAATGAATAATATAATTTCATTACATTATATCTATATTACATAGGTATAAATTAGACATGCAAGAAAAATACAAAATTGATATCAGTTCCAAAGAAACATCCATAATTTATTCAAAGGTAATGATATCCTGTTTATGGCAGCTATATTGAACTAGGCAAAAATAGAGATGATGAACAGATATGTTCAATTAATTTTTCAATCATACGGTATAATTTTAATCTGATAATTAAATTAGTAATGATATTATAATTGATCTAGAAATGATTTGATTAAATGCAGTTATCAAATCATTTCTAAGAAGACATGATTATATTGTTTAAAGAAACAAATTTCTCTCAAAGTTGAGAGGCCAATTTAAATACAAAATGAGGCCATATTAAAGAAATTAATGAAAAAAAAACCATTTACTCTAAAGAATTCATGCAGAGAGTGTAAAATTTCCTTAATTTCTTGGTAAGGAATAATAATTATATACACAGCACAAAAATTAAATCATGTTTTCAAATGAATCAACCATACAATTAATCAGTCAACTTAGAAGACCTATCCTATGCATTATTTTACTTTTGAGAATTCCCGTGAAGGATCCTAAGTGAAGAAATCAGAAAGAAGAGAGATCTGTATTAATAGGTTTGTCAAATCTAGCTTTGTGATTGTTGGCCAATAATTTAAGCTCATTGAATATAGTTTCTTTATCCATAGGTATGTATATTTAATTACGAATATATTAAATTTCATGTGTACATACACATACACACAAAAAAATAGTTCGTATTATAAAGACAAAATGATATATTAAAATTAAATATACATTAAGTTTTGGCTAATACAATAATTATAGTTATTATTAAAATTGTTGTAATTGGAAAAATACCAAAATAGGCCATGCAAACATAATAGCTAAAATATATTGAGTTCACCATATGTCAGTACTGGTTTCCTCCCAATAAAGGTGCTATCATCCTGACACCTCATTTATGTAAGCACAGACAAGTTAAGTAAACTTACCACAGAGATACAGCTATCAGGATAAGGAACCAGGCATTCTAATCCCAGGTAGATTTTTAGCTTAAAAAAGAATTTTCAAATTGAAACACAATTTCTGACATTAAAATGTACATATCTGAAGTGTTTAATGAGCTTTGACAGTTACATACACTAGGGTAAACACCACTTAAGCTACATTACAGAACAGCTCTTAACATCTCAGAGGCTTTCCACAGTCAATCCCTATTCCTAAGGAAATAACCAATGTTTTTATTAAGTTTTGCCTATTCTTGAACTTCATATAAATGAAAAGATAGTACTTAATATTTTGTCTTGGCATCTTTGATGCAACATAAAGTTTTAAAGTTTGATCCATAGTTGCCTATTTAATTGCCTTTTTTTTTTTTTTGGGACAGAGTTTCGCTCTTGTTACCCAGGCTGAAGTGCAATGGCGCGATCTCGGCTCACCGCAGCCTCCGCCTCCTGGGTTCAGGCAATTCTCCTGCCTCAGCCTCCTGAGTAGCTAGGATCACAGGCACGCGCCACCATGCCCAGCTAATTTTTTGTATTTTTAGTAGAGATGGGGTTTCACCGTGTTGACCAGGATGGTCTCGATCTCTTGACCTCGTGATCCACCCGCCTCGGCCTCCCAAAGTGCTGGGATTACAGGCTTGAGCTACCGCGCCCGGCTTAATTGCCTATTTTTTATTGTGAACTAGTATTTCCTTGTTTAATATGCCACAGATTCTTTATCCAGTCTTGTATTGATGAATATATGAGTAGTTTCTATTTTAGGGGGAGGAGGATAATACATAAAACTGCTTTAACTATTCTTGTACAGGTTTCTTGTGGACCTGTTTTCCTTCCTCTAAAGTAACTTGGAGTCAGAAGGTAGATATCAACTTTTGAAGAAGCTGGCAAACAGTTTTGCAAATGGTTATATCATTGCATACCCCCATTAGCAATGTATAAGTTATGATTGTCCTACATTTTCTTTCAATTTTTGTGTTTTCAGTCTTTTTAATTTTAGCCATTATTGAGGGGTGTATCATCATTTTAGAAATCCACTGGGCTCTATGTTCTTATATATAATGCTCAAAACCATTCTAACTTCAGTGAACCATATTCCAAATCACAGTAAATTCATGAAGATGGCAGTCAAGTTAAAAGGCATGGTATAATTTCAGTAGAATAATAAGTATTAAAATGCTCTCTAAACAAAACATGGTATTACAGAATTTGACTTTTCCCCTTCAGACCAAGATAGTAATTTCTTCCATATTATTATTCAATTCCTGAGAGGAGAGCTTAACTGAATGAAGCCCAGATCCTTTAAATTTGACCCCAAAACTAGCTTTATTTTCTTTTTTTAGGTGTTTGTCCTCAGGGCTCCTGTCAAAATCCTGATTATGAGACTGCTAAGAGAAAAAGATGGAACAGATAGGGACCACAGGTAAAGAGAGTAACACTGTGTGATAAATCCTCCAGGGCCCAATTACTAGCTGCAAAATTGAGTCAGTTGCATTCATTTTTGACTTCAGAAATTCTATTTCCAATTTATTTTTCTGTCATATCACAAATATTAGAAAAAACTTTTATCTACAACTTGAATTAATATTTTCACTTTAGATAGCGTATTATATATTAAGTTATTCATTCCTTTTATAAACTGCAAATAATTATAATTTTAATTCATTGTTTGCGCTAACTTTTAGTCCCAAAAATCAGAGGGAAAGTCTACAAAATTTATGCCTTAAAAATGGTGAAAGAACGTCTGAGCCAGAGAATACTTTCTAAGAAAGGAAGCAAAAAGGAAAAGAAAACTTTATCTATATAAACTTTTACAAAGTTTTTTACTCCTGCTTAAAATTGGATCTCATCGCAATTTGGTAAGTAAAACTAATGTAATCATTTTTGTGAAAAATAATCACTTGAAAAATGTTTTGGTAGTTAATGAATAGACAATTTTATCACCATTTGAAGAGATGAAATGAATCTGCTGTTCTATTCATCTTCTAGAAAAGATATTATTGATTCTGACTTTGTTAAAAAAAGAAAAAAGAAACCAAACAATGAGTTATTTTCTCAAATAGTATAAGAAGGAATTTCAATGCAAACAGATTAATTTACATATGTGTAAAGAGAGAAAGATCATGTTTAATTTGATATCTATTTTTTAGTAAATTTAACAACTACAGAAAGAATACAGAAGGCACTGAATTCCAAACAGAAATCAAAATAATAGACTATACATTGAGAATGATTAAATATGTGATAATATTTACAACTGAAATAAATGAAGAAATCTAAGGTTTAATGTGATAAACTAAACCATTCTACAAATTATTTCCAAATAATTTGATATATTGATAGCTCAGTAGAGAGTAGATACCTCATACTATCTATGTAAACAAAATTCTATCAACAATTTATGGAATTTACTATTTATTTGAAGATAACAGTAAATTAAACACATCAATTTATACCAACAGGTTGTGATATCATTGCAGATACCTTGCCATCATGGTTTGTCTTGATTAGTCAGCACTCACTGGGTAGGCTGATGCCTTCTTTTCTTCCCAACCACAAATACCTACTTAAACTCTCTTAGTATAGACAGAAGTTTTCCCATAAAGAAAAAACAAATAACTCTCTATGTCAAAAATCAACTAAAATAATTTTAATTATTACTGAATGTAGATTCTTTAAAAGTTATCTTCATAGCATTTGACAACTCTAACAACTATCAAAAAATAGTTGAAGAGTGGCCACATCAACATCTTTTATTGTGACTATTTACCTAAAGTAATTAAATCGTTGACTATTAGAACTATTATTGGCACTTAAATATCAGGCCATCAATATTTAAAAATATTAATTAAAAGATATGTTTGTATGTTCTATTGCTGCTTAATCAAATGAGAAGACCTCCACACACTCATTCAATAACACATAGATTCTGTAAGCTAAACTATCTGTTTATTCTCAGAAGATGAGCTCCTGTGCTAAGAGAAAAATAAATTCCTATGATGAATGATATTGTTACATATTTTTCCTGACTTACGGTCACAGGACATTAATAACCAGGACATAGGGCATCTGCCCCTTTTTGCCTTATAGCTTTTATTTTTTTAGTTGGTGAAATACTATTATAAAATGGAGAACACTGGCTCTAGATAAATATCATTTTGTTAAAAAAATAAATTAGCAGAAATGCAAAGAAAATAACAAGAAGCCAACAGAGAGAAAACTCAGAACAAGAAAAGAGCAGAGCTTTTGGAAATCTGAGAAGCTATCACACTGTTGTAAACAGTAGAAAATTGATTAGCATCTTCAAATGTATTAGATGCAAATATAGCTTTTTAGAAAGATAAAAGAAATCTCATAAAGTGCAAAACAATTTGATAACAAAAAACACTAGGTGAAGTCTGGCTGAAGATGGTTTCTGATCCAATTTTGCTCTTCATAAACTCCCACTAAAGCTATAGTAAAGCAATTATCTCCTAAATAGGTATAAATTCATGAGTGTAATAAAAATAAAAGAAGAGGCAACAGCAACATAATTAGGGAATTCAGATGGATTAATAGTAATTTATATAACAGAGCTAAGAAAGCCAAATACTATTTTAACAGAAGGAAAATCCAAGAAACAACTCAACTTATTCCATAGAATTATCAAATGACTTAAATTTTGGCATTGCCATGTACCTCAAAATTAGTGTGACAGTGGGAAGGAGACTTAAAATAATACAGACTATTATAAGCTCATATAATAGACTAATATAAGCTTTTCTGAAATAGTTAGATCCACATTTCCCCTCTGCACTTTATGTTCTCAACAACTAATTCACTCTCCTTTTCTAGACACATTGGAAAGAACTCCCTCCAGTCCTCCCGACCAGAGGAAACCAGGCAACGCTGAGGGCTGGAGCCAGGTCTTCAACCTTTTGGTAAGAAATTTAAAACAATTTCTTTAGGAAATGTGAAAACCAGTTTGGGGGGAAGACCAAAAGATGATGACATAGGAACTCCTTCAACAAATGGCCAGGAAAGCTCCAAATTGATACACCCATTTCTTTACTCAGAGAGTATAATTAACTCTTTAGTCATCTACTGCCAAATGTTAAAGGAAATGATAAAGATGATGCAAATAATTCACATCTCACCACATCAACTCGTTGTAATTTATTACTCAATAATTGACAATTAACTGAGAATTTGTCTTAATTTGCCTGATAGGATATTATGTTTATGTTATTAGTTAGTGGCCTTTGGTTTCAGCTTCAGTAACTCCCTTTAGTAATTTCCCTAACACAAGCCTAGTGGTGATGAACTTCCTTAGCTTTTGTCTAAGAATAATTTTACTTCTCCCTTATTTCTGAAAGACAGGTTTGCTGGGTAAAGTAATATCGATTGACATTTTTTTCCCTTCAGAACTTTAAGTATATGATCCTACCTTTTCCTGGCCTGCAGGAATCTTGCTAATAAATCTCTAAAAATTGTTTTGGAACACCACATATGTGACATGTTTTTAACTTTTGTGGCTTTCAGAGTTCCTTGTCTTTCATTTTCGATAGTTTCAGTGTTATATGTCTTGGTGAATTCATTTTCAGGTTGAATATAATAGTAGATCTATGCACATCTCGTATGTGCACATATGCTTTTAAAACTTAGAGCTTTTAAAATTTAAAGCACCAGTCCAAGAGGTTTTTTTACAAATAAAAAAGAAGGTTCAGCACTATTACAGAAGAAAAAAACTAGGAAAAAATATTTTAAAATAATAAAGTTTCCTCTTTCAAAAAAAAGAACACAAATGAAAAGCCTGCAAAGAATATTGAGCCTAGTGGTTGATAATACATTCATTCAAGTCACTTGTGAAATTTCATAAAAGATAAAATCATTCACATACAAACAATGAGAAATTATAATTCATTTAAATTTCTAATTGAATGCTGAATGCTCAATGAAATATACCTTTTCAATTATGAAGTAAAAGTGTACCAGAGTATAATTATCTGTCCAACAAAATCATCACATAATGATGAGTACAGAATGAAGATATTTTCAGACATGGAACAGTTCAATAAATTTATTTTTCCTATGCCTTTTATCAAGAGCACATTAGAAATGTTTCTCAGTCAAATGAAGGGGAAACGAAAAAGGAAATAGGAGGTACAAAACAAAAGAAACTCTTGAAAGCACAGTTAATATCAAGCCCTATTTAAAGAGAATTCCAAGAGAGACAGTTGAATGCTATTCATAAAATGCAAACACAGTCAGGCGTACCTGTAATTACAGGAGTACCCCTGTAATCCGAGCACTTTGGGAGGCTGAGGCGGCAAATCATGAGGTCAAGAGATGGGATACTATCCTGGCCAACATGGTGAAGCCCCATCTCTACTAAAAATACAATAATTGGCTCGGTGTGGTGGCGTGAGCCTATTATTTCAGCTACGTGGGAGGCTGAGTAAGGAGAATCGCTTTAACCTGAGAGATGGAGGTTGCGGTGAACCAAGATAGTGCCATTGCACTCCAGCCTGGGTAACAAGAGCGAAACTCCTTTTCCAAAAAAAAAGCAAAGATGGTAGTAAATTATAAAATTACTGAAAAGTGCCCAAAAAACTATACCAAAAAAGGCTAAAAACTAAAAATCTTAATTTTGAGTCCATGGAAAACTAATATTTGTGCAAATAGAGTTGAAGTAATTATAATTTGTTATGTAGGTTATCTTTGAATATTACATATAGTTATTATTTAAACCATTAATATTGAGTGAAACATTATATAACTATATAATATTAATATTTAATATATAATATTTTAATTGTCCCACCTGGAATATTACATCACCTCACCAACCCTGAGGAATATGAGAAAGTGGTGATAGGATAAGAGCTTTACATTAATGAGCATATCTCTGCATATAAACATAAATCAATAACAAAGAAAATCCTCAATCTCTTCTTCTTATCACCAATACCTACCTTTTGGTCTCTTAGTAGCTACCTCCATTATCAGATCGACTGTCACAGTGCTGTAGTACTTGTGTTCAAGTAACCCTTATGTTACTTAACTATAGTCCCAAAGAACAAGTATAGTGATGCTGGCATATTGTTATAATTATTCTGTTTTATTAAGTTATTGTTGATAATCTCTTACTAAGCCTAATTTATAAATTAAACTTTATCACAGATATGTATATACAGAACAAAACAGTATATACAAGGCTTGATACTATCCATGGTCTCAGGCATCTATGGGCAGTCTTGGAAGGTATCCTCTGTGACTAAGAAGAGACTATTATATTAAATTACAGAGACGAATAAAAAGATAGAGTGGCAGAAAGGAAAGAGAAAGAAATAGAGTGAAAACTTTATCTTTTTAAATTCCTGAAACTTAATTATTTTAATCATAACAATGATAATAACAAGCATAAGTAAAAGTGGAAATAGTTATAAATAGAAAGCTATGTTTTCCTAGATATAGAATTAAATACCTAAATAATTATCTATACTACCTAGAGACTATGAAATTGTAGGTGATTTGGGCTGCACAAGATATATCATAGTGACACATCTTGTATAAATAAATTTTCCTAAAGTATGCACATATGTTTGACAAAAAGCAAGAGTAAAAAACAATAAAAAGAGAACGAAAGGAACACAATGATCTCAAAAAAGCAGAAAAATCAAGAACTTAAAAGAAACTAAAAGCACTTCAGAAGAAACACAATTTACATCGAAGTCAGTAAACATTTAGGATGAAATAAAAACAATCTTTTCTAGAACTCGCAGAAAATTATGAAGTGGTAATGAAATGAGTCTGTGAGAGATAATGTGACAAGAAGATAAAAAAATAAAATATAAATGTTTGAACACATATATAAATGGTATTTTTTAAGTATTAATTATAAGTAGAAGTAATAATAAAGTAGTAATAAATACAATTTTCCTGAGCTAAAAATTTTCCTGTGTATTTTAATAGTAGTATCAACTGTAGGATCAAATTAATGAAACTTAGATTACTTCTAAAACTAATAGCAAATTTTCTAAAACCTTAAAAATTTATGAAATGTTAACCCATAAAACAGACTATCTACAAAGAAAAAGACATAGAGTCACTGACCATAACAATGAAAATAAGACAAAAGGGATTAGGATACAAATTCTGTTTTCGATATATTTAAGGTAAAATGACTGTCACACCTTTTGAGAGCTTTCATTAAAGAGCCAAAAGTTAAACACACATTTGAATCTAGAAAACAATAAAGAAATAGACAATTTATGCAGGTATAGATACAAAATGTTACCATTATACTGATAAGAGCTTGAGTTTGGGCACAGGCCTTAGATATGTAGAAACAATGGGTTTCTGAAAGTGAATCTAAAAATTGGATTTACCAATCCAAACCCAAGAAGGACTGAACAAATTTGCAAGCCTTCCTCAGTGGGTGTCTGACCCTGCATATTTAAATACAAAAAGTTAGGCAAGAGTTGCACAGTTTTGAGAACCATCCTACTCAAAAGAGAAAAGGAAAGGAAGGGGCTCAGCTATCCTGGTTGTATTTCAACCCAAAGATGTTACTCTGTTATCCCAAGATAATCACTCCACTACATCACATATGAAGAATGTAAGTGAGAAAGTGGAGACAGGATAAGAGTGTTACATTAATGAGCATTTATCCTCATATAAACATAAACCAATAAGAAAAAGAAATCCTCAATCTCTTTACTTCATTACCAACACCCACCTTTTTTATCTAAGTAGCCTCTATGATTGAGGGAAAAACAAAGACATTCACAGTTATTAATTTGCATACAGTTGTATAGCTCTGTGTATAATAGCTTGGGTTTTCTAGGCTTCAAACTTAGGTTTGAAACTGAGCTCTCTCATCTTCTATCTTTGTACCTATGGCAATCTACTTATCTGAGCTTCTTCATTATAATGTCTGCCTTGGAGGTTTAATGAGCAGATTAATTAAGATGCAGATCTAAGAATGTTAGGAAGCATGATGAACAAAAAATTGCTCAATTCAATGTTCATTATCAATAACAAGCTTCAAAAATAAAACTTAAAAAATCTTGTTAAAAATAAATATTTAAAGGGATACATTTTTTCAGTCTAAAAAATAAACAAAGAAGCTGATAAGAACTCACCAAAAAGGAGCATAGCTTGCAATAAGGAATGAGACATAAAACTGTTGAAATTTTAACATAGTTTTTTAAAATAAAACATTACAGTGTTATAACCAAAATCCTGACAGCAAATGTAAAAAATATAAAGAAAAAATATAAAATCAAGTCAAATATGTCAAAACTTAGGAAAGTCTGCTATATAGGAAAAGCTAGGCTTTGATATTCTAAACAGCATAAAACAGAAACTGGAGAATACTAAAATACATAAAACAGTCCAATAAAATTTTTCCTTGTGACTTACAGTAGTACTTTTATAAGTAAGTGAGACCAGAGGATCATTTGAAAAGGAAAATGAGAAGAGGTGAATCCCACTTAGTTTTTCACAAACGGCAAAACACAGGGCTCGTGGAAATATCCAAAGAAAAAATTATTGTTATTTGTTATGCTGTATTTTAAGCTTTGCTAACTTTTTATAAAATTGTCATCTAACAAGCCAGCTAGCAAGCAAGTATTAGTCTCAAAAGAAGCTGGCCTTTTGGGAGGAATAAAATCCTAACAAAGTACCTTAGTCACTGCCTTAATTTGTTTTTCTTACTAAATATGGACAAAAGTTTCTTGGAGTAAGCTTGAAGACTTTGATGCTTCTTAGTGATGAATATTAGGAGTCTACTCTTCTTGTTTGCTTCTCATCCAATGGGAAAATATATATAGCTTAGCAATAGCATTGGTACTTCAGATTTTATCATTTTATCTTAACTACTATAGTGCTTTGTATGCATTTGCATCGCTGTAATACATGGAATCAATTCATATAATTTTGAATTAACCTGTGGGACGATCAAGTAATTTGCTAGGGTTCCACAATTACAAGATGATAAGGCTTGGATTTTAATTTAAGGAGTCTGGTGCTAGAGTTCATACTCTTATCAACTACAGTATACCATTTGTATTTTTAGATGATTTTCCCAAGTAGAAGAAAATATAGTGGAATATAAATGTCTATATCTAAGCCAAAATCATCTTAGCAAAGTCTAAGCAATGAAGTATGCTTGTATTTGAGTGTGAGGACACAAAGAAATAATGGTTTTTCAGAGACAATGAAAAGATTGCTAAGTAAATGATACAGAAATGAAAATAACAAGACAGCTTTACTTATGGCATTCAGGAAAAAAAGTATTTTTAAATTGCATAAAGGAAATGGGTGAATTAAAAATATGTATTTCTTATTTATCACATACTTCTCACCACTTTATTCTGAAAAGTTACTACAATACAAGAACAAATTAACATGACACAGTACCACAAGGATGCAAGAAAAGAGGAGTCCACCACAAAAAGATGTTAGGAGGTTAACTAACACCGGATGTTGGAGACTTTGATGTTTCTTAGTGATGAACATTGAGCCTACTCTTGTTTGCTTCTCATCCAACGGAAAAATATATATAATTTGGCAATGACATTGGTACTTCAGATTTTTATCATTTTATCGTAATAACTACTTTAGTGCTTCATATGCATTTGCATTGATGTAATGCATGTAATCAATTCATATAATTTAGAACTAACATATGAATGCATGGTAACTAGAAGGAGCTAGAAAACATATGAATGCATGGTAACTAAATCAGTAGGGCTAAAAGAGCTGACAGCCAAACCAAGAAGTAAACTCATTCATACCCATAGTACCTTGGAAAGGTTCAGATCTTGGGAAACTAGGTGTCCATGAAGGTGGTAATGTAATTGAACTGGAATTGAGAAGTACTTTTTAAAGCTTGTCCTCTGTTTCATGCCTTAGGTTGTACACCTCAATGATTTACCCAACCTCCTAGGCACATGTAATAGATGTCTACTTCCTTGCAATGGTTGACCAGAAAAAATCTCATCTGTGACACTAGATGTAATTGATGGAAAATGTATCATAAATGTCTCATTATGAAATTAAGAAAATTAAGTAATGTCTACATTGTGAACAGTGGCATTTCAGCTCCCTTCTACTTGGCTCTAATGGGCTAGTGGGCCTGCAGGCTTTCTACATAAGAGTCTAAAGAATTGTTCTCTAGGGGAATTGGCCCAAGATAAAAGGCCAAAAATGTTAAAAATTAGCTGAGCCTTACACAAGTAGTAATCTTTTTGCTGGTGGAGGTTCTTGCTTCTGTGTTAATGGCTGCTGACTGATCAGGGTGGTGGTTGCTGAAGGTTGGAGTGGCTGTGGCAATATCTTAAAATAAGACAGCAATGAAGTTTGCCAATCATTTGACTATTCCTCTTGTGAATGATTTCTCTATACCATGTGATGCTGTTAACACTGTACACACAATAGAACTTCTTTGAAAAATAAATCAATCCTCTTAAATTCTACTGCTGACTTAAGTTTTCATACTATTCTAAATTATTGTTGTCATTTAAAAACATTTTCACAGTTTCCTCACCAGGATTAGATTCTATCTCAAGAAACCACTTTATTTGCTCGTCCATAAGAAGCAACTCATTGATCATTCAGGTTTTATCATAAAATTACATCAATTTAGTCACATCTTAAGGCTTCATTTTCATTATCGTTATCTTGTATTTCTACTGCATCTGTAGTTCTTCCCTTCACTGAAGTCTCAAAACAGTCAAAGTCACCCACGTGGATTGGAATCAGCTTCTTCCAAACTCCTGTACATACTGATATTTTGACCTCCTCTCATGAATCATAAATGTCCTTAATGACAACTAAAATAATGAATCTTTTCCATAAGGCTTTCAATTTATGTTGCTCACATCCTACACAAGAGTCACTATGGCAGCCATATCCTTACAAAAGGTATTTCTTAATTATAAGACTTGAAAGTCAAAATTACTTATGACCCATGGGATAAGGAATAGATGTGTTATTGAGCATAGAAACAAAATTAAACCTCTTGCGCATCTTTATTGGAGTTTTTGGGTGACTAGGTGCATTGTTATTGAATAGTAACATTTTGAAAATAATTTTTTTTTTTCTGAGCAGTAGGTCTCAATAATGGGCTTAAAATATTCAGTTAACCATGTTGTAAATGGACAGGCTATCATTCAGACTTTGTTTTTCCATTTATAGAAGACAGGCAGAATAGATTTAGCATAATGATTAAGGGCCCGAGGATTTTGAGAATGATAAATGGGCACCAGCTTCAACTTAAAATCATCAGTTTTATTATACCTTAACAGGAGATTGAGCCTGCCCTTTGAAGCTTGGAAGCTAGTCAGTGACTTCTCTCTAGCCATGAAAGTCCTAGATGACATCTTTTTCAATAAACAGATGTTTTGTCTGCATTGAAAATCACTGTGTAGTATAGCTACTTTCATCCACTATCTTGGCTAGATCTTTGCATAACTTGCTGCAGCTTCTATATCACCATTTGCTGTTTCACCTTGTAATTTTATGTTACTATGGCAGATTCTTTCCTTAAACTTCACATACCAACCTCTGCTAGCTTCAAACTTTTCTTCTATGTAACTAATTCTCTAATGTTGCTCTAGCTCATTGCTCTCATGCAGCACACATACACTTCATTTATGTTTCTCTCCAGTTCAGAGTTGTCCTGAAACCTCATCTTTCCAAAATCATGGCCATTTTGTTTCTAATCAGGATATTTTATCCTCTGCATCCATCAAGAAAATGACAGGAGTTACTGGCTGGTAAAGTTCATGAACAGCCTTTTCAACAGGACCTAGTTCAAAGTGGAATTGGACCTTCTTGTTAGAAATTGTACATCTTTACAAAAAGTGTCAAGCAGATGTCCTGGCTCTTGTGAAGATTGACTCCTATGATTAAATATTCTACTAAGCTGGGTCTGCCAAGCAGAGCTAAATTTTAAGAAGGTATTGGGTTAAGAGAATAGTTCTCATATTTAATGACTTACCAGACAAAAATGAAAAATAAGCTAGCATGCACAATTCAATAAAGACCTAACTTATGAGAGATAAGTTATGAGAGCTAAGTTATAACTTATGAGAGATAACTTATCAGTAACAGAAGGCGGATGGCAGTTAAACCTAAATAATTATTATTGTGTATTCTATGGATTTCTAAAAATCTGATATAATAAGAAAAAATATATCTGAAAAGAAATTTCAGATATATTTTTTCTTACGATAGACTGGATAGGGAAAATGTGGCACATATACACCATGGAATATTATGCAGCCATAAAAAACGATGAGTTTGGGTCCTTTGTGGGGACATGGATGAACCTGGAAACCATCATTCTCAGCAAACTGACAGAGGAGCAGAAGATCAAACACCGCATGTTCTCA
>NW_016107415.1:868609-904656 GCF_001604975.1 Cebus imitator
ACAACCTGATGTAAAAATACATAGATCCTCAAATCATTATAAGAAAAACAGACTACAAATATTTCTGAGAAAACATAAGAAAAATAGCAAAGGTTGGCAATTTCAACATCACATATAATTAAGGGCAGAAATATGAAATATAAAAGCAGAGAAATTTATACATATAAACATAATTTTAAGACTGAATCTTTTTATTTAAAAATTATAAATTGTTTATAAATGTAGAGATATTTATTTTCTTAACACAAAGTCAAATTGTGGAGGATTGGGACTTTGTTTACCTTTGTTTTGCTTAATAGCTCTGCCTATCTAATGAGGGTTGGTTATAATTTAATACATCAGAGAACATGTTTTTTATCTGTGATAGTTCAGAGATAAGGTAGAAGTAATGAGAGGAAGGAGATATGAAGAAAAGAAAAAGATAAAACATAATTTATGCATAAGCATATTTTGTGCATTATATTGGCTAGTTTTAGTAGCACCAAACTAGTTTCATTTAGAAGTAACGCCATTTGTATGTAAATTAATCCATGTAGCTGAACATATAGAGATATGGAACACATTCAGATATGGAACTGTGTCTCTCCTACTTTTGGACAAGAATCCCCACCTCACTGAAAAGATTTAGTGCAAAAGTCTTCGTTAATATAGTCTGTGTGGCTTGACCAACTATATTCTATTTTGTAGGCAGTCTCAAAAAGACCCATACAAAATAATGGGTGATTTTGAAGTCTTTCTGTCCTCCCATCTGTTCCTGGAAGCTGCCCTACTTAAAGTCCTATTTTTATGTCATCAAGTTGACTGCACTAATCTGCCAAATGATGGATTCACAAACATTTACCTGTCAGGGTCCTTAACAAAAGATCAAAACAAATCTCACATGTTACATACAATTAAATGTTCTCAGTTCTTCATAATATTAGGTGGCACATGCTCTATCATGAGTGGTTCGCTAAAATATGTATGTAGATAAGCACATGCAAATTGCTTTAGAACATATTTACATAAGTATTCCCAGAAAGATTAAATATCTGACCACCTGTCTAACAGTTCTACCTGTCTTTTGTATCTGCCCAAATGCATGAGAACTGATAAAATTACTAAGTCAATTTACATAAAACCATTGCGGCTGACTGCAAAAGTGGATGGGCAAATCTATTAGTGTATAAAAATAAAAGAAAATATTTTTTAATTGTTTAGTGTGTACTTCTTTTCAGGAAGAAATTATTTAAATTGCATATATTTATGAAGTTTTAAACTATGTACTTTTCTGAAATCTTTTTCTTTTGTCTTATATTTTTCCCATGTTACTTATTAATCCTATCAGATATCATTTGGTAAAACTTAAAATATTTTGAATTTACTAAAGGAAAATTGGAGAGAAAAATAGGTTTAGTACAGTTGATCTAAATCTAAGTAAATATTCATGGTAAAGGGTAAAGTTGTTTTTCTTTTTTTTTTTTTTTTTTTTTTTGTTTGAGATGAAGTTTCATGGTAAAGTTTTCAACAATCCAGAGCAAATTAATTTTGGAAAGTTATTGTTTGATGAATTTGTCCTACAACCAAATTTATTACATTAATTGATGTGTCTTTTAATTCTTCATACTGTGTTGTTTTCATATTTTCACTGTAATATATTCTTTCTCTTATAAAATAATGGTAATAGGGATTAGGTTTTAAGTTCATTTTTAAAATTGACTTAGTTGAACAAATAACTTGCTTATCCTATATTAATCCCCTTTGTCATTAGTACTTACTTTATTTTACCTATATTTCTTATCTAACAACATAAGACCAATTGACTATCAAACATCATATAATTTGTGGAGTTGATTAAGAAATTCAGTTTTCACTTATTCTAGCTCAGTATATTATTCCATTGCACAGGACTTCCTTTATATAATATCAAAAAGAAAGAATAGGCTTGATTGTTAGTTGCATATTTATGTGATCAATGCAATAAAAATATTCAAAATATTCAAAATGGTATGAATAAAATATATTTGCATATATACTATACTGTACAATGTATATTTAGTTGCCACATACAGTGAAGATTATGATAATCATGGAAATAATTCAACAGTGTGTAAGTGTTCTCCTTTGTACCTTCACCAGCATCTGTTACTTTTTGTCTTTTTAATAATATTCATTCTAACTCGAGTGAAATAAGTAGTTTTGATTTTTGTTGGACTTATAATTAGTATGTCTTCTTTTAAGAAATGTCTATTCAAGTCCTTTGCCTGATTTTTAAAGTCGCTGTTTATTATTGAATCATGTAATTTCCTTGAATATTCTGAATATTAATCCCGTCAAATGAATAATTCACAAATAATTTCTCCCATTCAAGAAGCTATCTCTTCATTCTGTTGTTTGTTACTATGCAGAAGTTTTTCAGTTTAATATAGCTCTATTTGTCTATTTTTGGTTTTGATGTCTGTGCTTTTGAGATCTTAGCTATGTTATCTTTGTCAAAATCAATGTCTTGAAAAATTTTCTCCATGTTTTCTTCTAGTAATTTTATAGTTTTGAGTATTACATTTAACTCTTTAATCCTTTTTAGTTTACTTTTGTATATGGTGAGAGATAGGGGTCTTTTTTCATTCTTCTACATGTAGTTATTCAGTTTTCCCTGCAGCATTTACTAATGAGGGTACCCTTTTTCCAAAATATGGTCTTGGTGGCTTTGTCAAAGATCAGTTAGCTCTAAACATGTAGACTTATTTCTGGATTCTCCATTCTGTTCCATTGGTCTATTTTTATACCAATAACATGCTGTTTTGGTTGCTGTAGCCTTGCAATATGTTTTTAAGTCAGGTAATGTGATGTCTCCAGCTTTGTTCTTTTTTTTTTTCTTTTTTTTTTTTACAATTATTTTGGCTATCCGGGCTCTTTTTTCTTTCAAATTTTAGAATTGATTTTTCTAATTCTGTGAAAAAATAGCACGGCTATTTTGATAAGTGTTGCATTGAATCTGTAGATTTCTTTGTGTAGTATTGTCATTTTCACAATATTGATTCTTCCAATTCATGAGCATGGGATGTCTTTCCATTTGTGTGTGTCCTCTTCAGTTACTCTCATCAGTGCTTAGTTCTTTTCCCTCTAGGGATCCTTCACTTTGTTAAATTTATTCCTAGGTAATTTTTTTTGTAGATATTTTAAATGGATCTTCTTTCCTGACTACTTTCTCATCTATTTCATTATTGATGACAGAAAAGCTACTGGATTTTGTATGTTGATTTTGTATCTTGCAACTTCACTAATTTTTTTTATCATTTCCTTAGAACTGATGGATTCTATTTTTTTTCTAGACATGAGATCAAGTCAGTTTGCAGAAAGAAACAATCTGACTTCCTCTTTTCATATTTGGATGCTTTTTTTATTTCTTTGGATCCCCAGCAATGTGCACTGGTGGTCACAGTGGCTCTAAAGTGGCATCACTACCCACAGCCCCAGAGAACCTCAGGCAGCACTTACGCTTAGGAGGTGTTGGTGGCAGTAGTGCCACAGCACCATGCAAAAGAAAGAGGGACCCTGCCCTTCACACTTGAGCCTCAGGATGGAGATCTTGCTGACAGAGGAGGCAAAGTTGCCACTGACAGCCCCCAACTGGCAGCCTTCTGCTCACTTGCCCCAGCACCTCATGGCAACAACAGTGGCTATAGCTGCAGCATTGTGCAGATGGTGAAAAGGTGTCTCTTGCTCTATGCTCTTTGTGTCAACCTGAGCACAGAGCTTTCTCTACTGGTGGGGGTCGGGGTCACTGTACCAAACCCAACAGTCAGTTGTCAGGCTCACAGGTGGCAGCAACTGCTGAAGCAGTGTTTGCAGGGAGTCTCACTTTCTTACTGGGAGCCCAGTTACAGAATTTGTGCAGGGTTGTTTCTTAAACTCTGGAAAATGCACTCTTTTGGTTCCTTTGTCCCTGGGCTATCTTTTGGGTGTGCTGCACCATCCTTTCCTCAGGGAGTAGGCCTCAGTATTGGGGACCCACAACACTTTGGCTCTAGTTAGTGCTGTGTTGCTGTAGCCTTCTAGATGGACACAGGGGTGTGTGTGGTGGGGGTTCCTGGGATGTGAAGATATGGGGGCTCTGTTTCCCAAGGCAGGATGTAGTTTCACAATGGCTATGTTCTTAAAATGATATCTGCTGGAATGCTTAGGCCTTGAGTGTGTGAGCAACTCAGTCCCTGTCTGGTGTGATGCCCTCATAGAGTCTCTAGATTGCTGTTCACACTTATGTCAGCACTCATGTGGGTGGAGGAGCTCTCCTGTAGTTCAGGTTGCTGCAGTCCATGGTGAGGATGTGGGCCACTGAAGTTCTTTCAGTTACTCTATCCCGACAGTCCCAACCCCTCTAGGTTCCTGGCCCACCTCCACCAAGCTGGTCTCTTGCTCCCTTCTCCTTCTTTGTCTCAGGTGTTTCCTGTGACTTCTCTGTTAGACTAGTGTTCATTCCTAGATGTTGTATTTGAGGGTTTTGTAATCTATTCATAATTTTGTTTTTTTTCTGGAGAGGGCTAGTGTTTAATGTCTCTAGAGTCAGCCATCTTGAACCAGAATTCAATCTTTGATTCTTGGTATCTAAATATATTAGTAAGCTATGGTAAAAAAAAAAAAATCTAAAACACAAATCAAAATAAACAAAAAACAAAGCTAATTGACAAGAAATTAAAAGCAAACAAAAACCAACCGAAGCAAACATAATCTAATGGAAAAATCAGTTGAAGACTTTAAAAGAGCAATGCTTAATATATTAAAGAAAGTTTAAAAAGAGAATGAAAAACTTCAAAAAGATTAAAGGTTAAATAGAGAATAGAGTAAAAAATCAAACTGAAAACACAAGTAAAATAAAGGAATTTGTTAATGCAACACATAGGTTTAATAACACATTATAATGAGAATAGAGAATAAATTCATTAGTCATGACGTTTTGAATGCTTTCCCTATTAATTGTGAGACTAAAGCAAGGTTTTAACTGTCATCATTTTATTCCCACATTTTAATAAAGATCTACCTATTATAATAAGGCCAGAAAAATAAGATAAAGCATTAGTTTAAAGAAAAGAAGTAAAACCTTCTTTGCTTCCAGAAAACATGAGGGTTTAGTTAGAAACTCTTAAGGCATCTAAAAGAGACCTATTTGAACTAATAATTAAACTGAGCAAGATCACACTATAAAAAGATAATACTTGGCTGGTCGTGGTAACCCATGCCTGTAATCCCAGCACTGTGAGAGGCAAAGAAGAAAGACTGAGCCCAGCAGTTACAGACAAGGAGTCTTGAGCCCAGGAGCTACATGCCAGCATGGGCAGCAAAGTGAAATCCCATCTCTACAAATTCTTGTTTTAATTAACTGGACATGGTGGTACCTGCCTATAGTCCCAGTTACTTGGGAGATTGAGCTTGGAGGATTGTTTGGGCAAGGTAGATGAAGCTGCAGTGAGCTATGATCACGCAACTGCATTCCAGGCTGGGTGACAGAGAGACCCTGTCTCAAAAATAAATAAATAAATAAATAAATAAAACTTTTTAAAAGAGAATACATAAAAATGAATTGCAATTCTGCATACTGACAACAAATAGTACCACTTTGATGTGTCAGTAATATTGATAGTATTGAGAAATTTAACAAAGGTATATAAAGTGCATAAATACATACAATCAAAAGGTAAAATATTTTCTGAAATAAGTTAAAAATGGTTTAAAATAATTGGAGAGATATGTCATGTCCATAGTGCTGATACCTCAGTATTGTTAAGATGTAATTATCTCTATTATGTAGCTACAACAAAATCTAAATCATAAGCCCTAGTTAGCATTTTTATTAGAAATATAAATATAGACACACAGACATAGATCATCCAAAGCAATCCTAAAATACAAAGTAAATTTGAAGCACTTTCATTATCTGACTTAAAGCTGAACTATAAAAAGCTTCAGGATTTAAGACAGTAAGTTACTGCCATAAAGATTAATCAAAATATTAGCAGAACAGAATATACATCCAAGAAATAAAATCAAAGCAAAAAGCACAAAAGAATTCAATGGATGATGAAAGTCTTTTTATAAAACATTTTATAATGACTGGATAGTTATATGGAGAAAACACAGAGCATATATAGTAACTGTACTGTGTAGCCATATGGATAGATAAAATATAGAAAAATATAGAAAAAAAAACAAAAGAAACATCAAGAAAATGGAGAGACACATGGCATATATATATATATACATATGTATATATATGTGTGTATATATATCTTGACCCTCTATTAGAGATTGACCTGAGCTTAAAATCCAAGCCAAAGAGGTTTCCAAAAGAAACTAAGGACTGTGTTTTTGTGACATGTGACAGTTAAAGTTATTTAAGTAGTACACAGAAAGCATCGGCCACTGATACATTTTACCTTATTAAAATTCTGCTTATATAAAACTACATCAAAAATAAATAGGAAAGAATAATCAGAGAGAAAATATTCACAAACGTATCTGACAAAAACCACTGGTACCGTTGATAATAAAGAACAATTACACTTCAACATTAAAAAGACAAAAAACTCATATTTTGAGTGGGATAATGATTTAAACAGGCACCTGACAGGAAAACCTATGAATGACCAATACACATGTGAGAGAATACTTAAAGACATTTGACACTAGGTAATTGAAAATTAAATCTAGGGTGAAATATCACTCTGTAGCCACCAGGGAACTAAATGTTGAGGAGTGGAGTAACCAGAACACTTTTGATGTGTGTAAAGTACCACAAGCACTAAGAAAAGACAGTCTGTCAGTTTCTTATAAAGCTAAACACGTACCTATCCTATCATATAGCAGTCTCACACCTAGAAAAATAAAAATACTGCCAAGAAAATTGAAATAGTAGCTCAATTAGTGATATCGTAAACCTGGAAAAAGTGTCCATGATCCAGGGAATATATACAAACTGTAAGATAAATTCATGCCGTGGAATATTTCTTAGTAATATAAGGAAGTAAATTTTTGATCTGCAACATGAAATGGATTAATTTCAAGATGTATATCCTGGGCCAACTGCACTGGCTCATACCTATATAATCCCAGCATTTGGATGGTCAAGGCAAGAGGCTTCCCTGAGCTTAGGAGTTTGAGACAAGCCTGGGCAGCACAGCAAAAGCTCATCACTCCTAAAAATAATTCAAAAAATTAGCTGGACGTGGTGGCACATGCCTGTAGTCCTATGTACTCAGGAGGTTCAGATGGGAACAGGGTTAAGGCTAGGAGATTGAGGCTGTAGTGAGCCATGAATGTCCTACTGCACTCCAGCCTGAGAGACAGAGTTGGGCCCTGTCTCAAAAACAAAAACAAAACAAAACAAAACAATACTTATCCTGAGTAAAACAAAAAAGATACACAGAGATACAAAGAGTACATAATTATGATTCAATTAATATGAATATTTAGGGGAAGTTACATTAATCTCTGGTGGGAAACAAATGAGGACATTGTTTATATTTGTATTATGAGTAAAGTATTTGAGAATGATCATAAGGAAATGTTCTGGGATGATAATAAAGTTCTTTATTTGGATAAGAGTTTGCTTCACACAATTGTACATACTATCAAATTCATCAGGTGGTAGAATAAAGATTTGTAAATTTTCCCATAAGCAAATTTTCAAACAAAAGAAAATTTGTAAGAAAATATTATATTATAAAATGTGCATAATATTTTAGGAAGAAATGTATGAAGTCAGAAACTTACTCTGAAATGCATTTTTTGTTAAGAAAAAATTGATTGATGGATCAATAGAGGTATAGATAAATAGACAGATATGTGATAAAATATATGTAGTAAAAATGTAATTGTAGAATAGAAATTATACAATGTATGCTCCTATAAACCAGTGGAATTAAACCAGAAAGCAATAATAGAAAGATAGCTGAAAAATTCCAAAATACATGGAGACTAAACAATGCACTTCTAAATAATGCATGGGCCAAAGATAAAATCTCGAGAGTTTTTTTTGCTTTTTTTAAAGTAAGTTAAAATAAAAATACAACATTAAAATCTGTGGAATGCAGTAAAAGCAAAGATTACTGAAAAATGCTTCGCATTGAAAGTATAAAGGTCTAATTTCAATAATCTTATCTTCTTCTTTTAAAACTAGAAAAAGAAAGCAAATTACGTTCAAAATAAGCAGGATAATTAGAACATAAAGAAATGAAATCAAAAACAGAAAATTAATAGGAAAAATCAAAAGAACCAAAAACTCGTTCTTTGAAAAGTTCAATAAAATAGATAAACCTCTACCCAAGCTAACTCAAGAAAAGAGAGAAGACACAATTACTAATAACAGAAATGAAGGAGGAAACATCATTACAGATCCCATGGTTATCAAAAGGAAAATAGTATGAACAACTCAAGGCCTACACATTCAATAACCTTGATGAAATTGACGTATTTCTTAAAAGACACAATCTGCTAATACATAGGAAGAAACAGACTATGTAAATAGCTTGATATGGTTTGCATCTGTGTCCCCATTCAAATCTCATCTTGAATTGTAATCTCCATAATCCCATGTGTTGAGGGAGAGACCTTGTGGGAGATGAAGATTGAATCATAGGGTTGGTTTCCCCCATGCTGTTCCCACGATAGTGAATTCTCACAAAATCTGATGGTTTTATAAGTGTTTGACAGTAACTCCTTCACAAGCACTTACTCTCTTTTCTTCTTGTGAAGAAGGTGGCTGCTTCTTCTGCCATGATCATAAGTTTCCTGCGGTCTCCTTAGCCATGCAGAAATGTGAGTCAATTAAGCATCTTTTGTTTATAAATTACCCAGCCTCAAGTGGTATCTCTATAGCAATGTGAAAACAGATTAACACAGGGCTATATCTACTAGAGTAATTAAATCAATATTTATTAACCTGCTAAATCAGAAAGCACCAGAACAGATAGGTCACTGGTGAATGCTACAAAACATTTAATAAAAAAATTATAAAAACCCTCTATAATCTCTTCCATAGTATAGAAGCAGAGGGATTATTTCCAACTTGTTTATGAGGCCAGCATTGCACCAATACCAAAACCAGACAAAGATCTTACAAAAAACACACAAACAAAAAGCAATACCAAAAAAACCTATAGACCAGTATCTTTCATAAACACAGATGCAAACTTCTTAACACGATATTAGCAAATTGAATCCAATGATGTAGGGAAAGAATTATACAACATTACCAAATGAGGCTTACTCCAGACATTTAAGTCCAGTTCAACATTCAAAATTTGATTAATGCAATCCATCACATCAACAGAGTGAAAAAGAAATGTCACATGATTGTATCAACAGAACCAGAAAAAGCACTTAACAAAATTCAAAACCAATTTCTGATAAAAACAATTAGCAAATTAGAAATAGAGGGGGAATTCCTCAAGTTGATAAGAACATCCACAAAAAAAACCCCACAGTTAACATTATAATTAGTGTTGAGAAACTGAAATGTTTCTCCCTAAACTCAGAAACATGACAAGGATGTTCTCTCTTAGCACTTATTATCAACATATACAGGAAGTCTTAGCTAATAATAAGAGAAGAAAAGGAAATAAAATGAATACTGATTGAAAAAAAAAAAGAAATAATGCTGTCCTTGTTTACAGATGACATGATTATACAGAAAATCTTAAAGGATTGACAAAAAATTCATGAAACTATGAAGCAATTACGGCAAGTTTCAGGATACAAGGTTAATGTATTAAAAAGAAAAGCCAATTACTTTTCTACATACGAGTAATAAACAAATAGAATTTGAAATTAAAAACAAAATACCATTTACATTGGCACTCTAATAAATAAAATAGTTAGAAATCTAACAAAAGACATACAAGTTCTACATAAAGAAAACTACAAAATTCTGATGAAAGAAATCAAAGAAAAAATAGAGAGATATTTCAAGTTTATAAATAAAGATTCAATATCACCAAGATGTCAGTTCATCCAATTTTAATCTGTAGATTTAACTGCATTCCAACTAAACTTTTAGCAAATTATTTTGTGGATATTGGCAAATTAATTTGAAGTTTACATGGAAATGAAAAAGACCCAAATTAGCCAATATAATATTGAATGAGAAGGAAAAAGTTAAAGGACTGACACTACTTGTCTTCAAGACAATATAAGACTATAGTAGTAAATATTGTGTGATATTGGTGAAATAATAGAGATATATATTAATGGAATAGAATAGTGAGCCCAGTAATAGACCAACATTAATTTAGTTAACCAATCTTTGACAAGTAAAAAAGGCAATGCAACGGATAAAAGATATTCTTTTTTTACAAATCTTTCTGGAACAAATGAACAGCCATATGTGAAGGAGAGAGGAGAGAGGAGGAGGGGAGGGGAGGGCAGGGCAGGGGAGGGGAGGGAAAGGAAAGGGAGGAGAAGGAAGGGAATGGGAGGGGGAAGGAGAGAGAAAGAAAAGAAAGAAGGAAAAAGAGAAAGAAGGGAAGAGAGGGAGGGAGGGAGGAAGGAAGGAAGGAGGGAGGGGAAAAAAGAGAGGAAATAAAGAAACTAGACATTACACATTCACAAAATTAACTCAAAATTAATCATAAATCTAATTCTAAAACATAAAATTATACAAGCACTTCAATATAATATAAAAGAATGGGTATGGTGTTGCCTTTTCAGAAATAACTCCAAAAGCAAAATCCATGGAATAAGTTATCAATAAGCTGAAATTCATTAAAACTAAAATCTTCTGCTTTGTGAAAGACACTGCCAAGGGAATGAGAACACAAGCCACAAACTTGAAAATATTTGCAAAAGATATGTGATAAAAGATTGTTATCCCAAATACATACAGAACCTTTAAATAGCATAACGCCAACAACTGAGTAAAAAATGCACCTGAAGAGACACCTCACCAGAAAATACATACAAGTGGAAAGTAAGCATATGAAAAGATGCTCCGCATCCTATGTCATCAGGGAAATGCAACTTTAAACAAGAATGAAATCTACTACACATATATTAGAATAAGCACAATCTAAAGCACCAACAACATCAAATGGTGGTAAGAATGCAGAGCAATATGAACTCTCATTCATTGCTGCTGGGAATACAGAAAGTTTCTTGCTTTAAGAACCATTTGATCTTAAATGGTGGAGAGAAAGCAAGCAAGATTTCTTTGTGTCTCTTCTTATAAGGGTACTGATCCCATCATGAGGGTCCTATCCTTATGCCATCAACTAAATATAATTCTCTCTGAAGGCCCCACCTCCAAATACCATTACATTGGGGTTTAACCCTTCGGTATATGAATTCTGGGGGGACAAAGTTGAGTCCATAGCAGCTACTTTAGAATACAGTTGGCATTTTTCTAGACATACTGTTGTTACAATCCAACAATTATGCTTTTTGGTATTTATCCAAATGAATTAAAACGTATTTCCACACAAAATTTTGCACAGAGATGTTTATAACAGTTTTATACATAATTGCCAAAACTCTGAAGCAATCAAAGTGTCCTTCAAATGAATGAATAAATAAACTGCAGCTCATCCAGACAATGGAATATTCTTTTCAGTACTCAACTTTTCAGTACTGAAGAGAACTGAACTCTCAAGCCATGAAAAGACACAGAGAAAACTGAAATGAATAATACTAAGTGAAAGAAGATCATTTGAAAAGGCTACATACTGCATTATTCCAGCTATATAGTATTCTGGAAACACCAGCAATTTTTTTTTTTTAATTGCCTACAGTTTATTGCCCTTTCTCTTCCTCCTTCTCTGTCACTTCTCCATTCACATCTGGAGACAAACACCATCTCTCGCATCAGGGGTTTCTCAGAATTTTGGTTTCAGGTTTTCAGATATTTTATTTTTGAACTCATTTTTATGTTATCTTTAGGTATCTTTTTCTCCTTCCAGGAAGGAGAAAGATAGGGGCCTGTTATTTTTTATGTCATGTCTTGAGGAAATGAAAGTTTCAATATTTGGTTTATTTTTAATACTTTTAAAATACATATTCTATTGTCAATTTAATACCATCTACTACCAGATTTCCCCTCTTCATTTGAAAATTTTGCCCAGAACCAAATTTGTTACACTGTTATTTTTTCAGTTTCAAATATTAACCAACTGTGCTTCTCCAAGTATTGGACAAACAATTCATTTGAACTTATAGATTTTAACATGCTTATTTACAACTAACTTTCCAATATGAATGTCATTCTAGTTTATGGGGGAAGTATGAAATGAAAAGTATCCTTTTTAAAAATGTTTTGAGGCCGGACACGGTGGCTCACGTCCGTAATCCCAGCACCTTGGAAGGCCGAGGTGGGTGGATCACGAGGTGAAGATATCGAGACCATCCTGGCCAACATGGTGAAACCCCGTCTCTACTAAAAATGCAAAAAATTAGCCGGACATGGTGGCACATGCCTGTAATTCCAGTTACTTTGGAGGCTGAGACAGGAGAATCACTTGAACCCAGGAGGTGGAGTTTGCAGTGAGCCGAGAATGCGCCATTGCACTCCAGCCTGGGCAACAAGAGCGAAACTCTGTCTTAAAAAAAAAAAAAAAAAAAAAAAAAAGTTTTATTAGTTCATGTGTGTAATCCTATCACTTTGGGAGGAGGCTGAGGCGGGCACATCATTTGAGGTCAGGAGCCTGAGAGTAGCTGCCCAACAGGGTGAAACCACGCCTCTACTGAAAATACAAAATAATTAGCCATGCATGGGAGCAGTCCCAGCTACTTAAGAGGCTGAGGGAGGAGAATCACTTGAACCTGGGAATCTGTGAGGCAGAGGTTGCAGTGACAGAGCAATACTCCATCTCAAAAAAAAAAAAAAATTTATTAATACTACCTGCAAGATACGCTTCTCACTCACTGTTTTACGGTATGTATTTTTAGTTATCAAAATTTTATTAATTACATATGCAAAGATTGTGGTCTTCTTGTGTAGAAACCTAATGATCCTGTGACTTTGTTCAGTACTGTTGCAAACTGTTATGTATCATCATATACATCTCTGATAACAAAATACTTCTCCTAGATTTCCCAAGGACTTTATTACTAACATATGTAAAGTAATGGTGACAGGAGCATCTACTTCATTAGCAATAGTGAAGATTAAAAGGGATATTAGATTTAAACTATACAACACTGTGTGCAAGGGCTTAAAAATTAGTTATTTTTATCCGCGTTTAGCATTCCACTTTATATTTATTTTTCTTTAGAGTTAGCAGACATATTTTAGTGATCATAGAGAAAAACACAGTTTTTATATATCTCCATATTAGATTTAAATTATTGTGTATCTCTGCATTCTATGCCTTTTCTATATTGAATACAAGATAAACTGTCTAAGGACTTAGAATGAACTCTTTTTGAATACTGCCTAAAATTTTTAATATTCCATGTAATTTTCTAGAATCTACTTTTAAAATAATATTTAAAATTGCAGTCTCAGAATAAAAAATTATACTGTCTTTTATGTAAAAAACAGTAGTGTCAATTAAAACTCTATGTGGATTAAAGAAAAGTATGAAAAATATTAGGTGATGACAGGCATAGTTTAAGAGACTTTCTTTAATGCAGTATTGTTATAATATTTTATTTTTACCATTAACAATTAAAGTTTACCTGTTTTCCCAAGAAAGGGTTAATCAAATACATCAAGTAATGCTGTTAATAGATTCAATCCCACTAAAATGTATTACTTTTTTTAAAAGCCAGCAAGAAATATGTTTGTTCTTTTAAAGAAGAATGAAATAAATATTAGCAAAAGGTATTGTGAACAAGGAAGGTCAAATATGAGCCCTGCCAACTCCGCTAAAATCCCTCACACAAATGACACATTGATTTCACAGAGGAATGACTGTCAAGTGGGTTAACATTATATTCACATTCATTATACTGATATCAGAGTTGCAAGCCAAGATGAGATTGCAAAACCAATTTTTTTAAAGTGCCATATTTTATTCCGTCGAAATATTTATACACACACACATGTATGTATGTATGTATGTATGTATTTTTTTCCCCTCTGGTAATTTCTCATGGCCAAATACTCTTCAATCTGGTGTCCTTCCAGCATTCTTATACCTCCTCACTCTTAAAGGCTGTTGCATATGACTGGGAGCAAGGGACTAGATCACTGGCCAAACAGATGGTGAGGAATAGTTAATTGGCCCACTTGAGAAGATGATGAGTTACTCAGACTATGGCTTTGTCAAGGGAAATAAAAAATAGATTACATCTGTTTTAACAATTAAAACAACTTTCATTTGCTTATTTCCAATAATGTAATAAATAAAGGTTTTTTAAGATACTAAGCAGCTTACATATATTAATATCTTAATTCTGATGATGGTTCCATGGGGGTACCCATACTAGTATTCTTATTTTATAGATGAGATATCTGAGACACTGAATAATTAAGAAAGCCACACAGAATCACTCAAAATGTGAGTTAATCCAAGAATGAAACTAAGCAGATTTTCTCCAAAGTCATTAGATAACTACACTATGTCTCTTCTTTGAGTTCTAGAATGTTTCCAAATATATTTGTAATTATAAAAGTAAAATATGGTCACTGAACACAATTTGGAAAATATAGAATGATAAAAAGCAGACAACCAACTGTAACTCTCCCACCCAAAGGAAAGCATTTTAAACTGTTAGTAGATTTAGCAGAGTTGCAATAATTTCTATATATTCTGCATTTTTATCTGTTTTCTGTCTTTAAAATAAAACATGGTTTTCTTTAAACATTATACAGTATTGTAAGCATTTGACTTTAGCTATAGCTCTAATAGGTAAAGAGCTTGGTGGTTGTTAACTAGTTTTTTTTTTTTTTTTTTAATGATTTAAGGATTTTACCATCTATGTTCATCAGGAATATTGGTCTGTAGTTTTTTTTTTTTTTTTTTAATGAGAAAACCAGAACACCCTAAATAACAACACATTTTCTAGGACCAATCAGAGGATTGAGACAGCAGAGTAAATTGGTACCCTGAAATCTGGAGACGCTGGTCAAAACAGAATCGATGATCTCACAAAAAACTGAGATCAGCTTACCTGAAACAGAAGCTGCTGAAGCCATAAACTGGTAGAAGCACCTAAAGGGTAATTTTAAGTAATTACTGGAAGCGGAGCATGAAATAGCATGAGAAATAAACTCCTGAGGTTTGTAGTCTTTGAAGTCCCTAGCATGTTAGTGGGTTTTCCTCCAGTAAATTCTCATGGTAAAGAGCCAAGAAATTTCCTAGTGCGTCTGGCCTGAGGAGCAGTAGAGAAACCAACTTGAAATATACCCGGAGCATTCTTCAGAAGAAAAGCCTGGTCTGCAGGTGGGGGAAAGACCTTATCAGATCATTATCACAGGTGCGAATAGGGCAATTATCCAATAATAGTCTCCTGTGGCCTTTCTGTCTTATCAACCGCAGAAGGAAACACTTGTGAAGATCACAGCCAAGAGCTGCAGGGCTGCTAAAAGATTTATTTAATTATAGTATTTTAGAAGGCTTCCCTTCCCTCACACAACCACCAAATCAACAAGATTTCACTTAATAATTGTGGATTACAGTTCAAGGAACTGCAAGTCTCAGGCTTTAAGAAGTTCATAGAAGAACATAAAAACAGCAGAGGAAAGAAAGCAGACCCTAGAAGAATTAGAAACTATTGGCACCTACAGCTATAACAAAGATTAAACACAATCCAACTCACAGTCAGATTAACATAAAGCCTCACAGAAAAGGTGTGTTTGCATCCTTTCCTATTATAACAATATCCTCAACTTTCAATAAAAAAATCGTAAGACTTTAAAAAAGTCAGGAAATAACAGTCTGAAGAGACAAAACAAGCAGCTGAATCTGACTCAGAAGTAACATATACATTGAAATTATCAGACACACACACATATATGTATTTATAATGGGCAATACGTTATAGGTAGAATTAGACAACATTCAAGGACAGATGGGTAGTGTAAGCAGAGAGACAGAAATGAACAAAAGAATCAGGAAAGAATACTGGAAATAAAAAAAAAATAATAACAAAAATAACTGATGGATTCATCAGCAGACTGGATATGGTTGAGGAAATAACTAGTGATCTTACGGATGTAATCAGTACTAATTCAAACTAAAATGCAAAGAGGAAATAGGATGAAGAAGCTGATTTCAAGTTGCTGAACTCAAATGATCCTCCTGCCTCAGCCTTCCAAGGTGCTGAGATTACAAGTGTGAGAAACCATGTTTGGTCTTTTTTCTTTTTTTAAATTGTGGTAAATCTAAATGTTACAAAATGGTGGTATACTCAGCGTTGTTTTAAATGTTATTTTGTGGATTACTAACACCATTACTGATAGTGATAATATATGCTAGTTTTTGTTTGAAGTCTTTACCTGTATTTAATTTATTAATTTCCTTGTCTGTATTAACTCATTTAATTCTCATACAGCTATGAAGTAGGTGCTATTAATATGTTCATATGTGGATAAGGTAATATTCACAAAAATAATTGAATAACTTTGTCCTCACAACAGGGACCATCAGAGTGGATGTTTATTTGAACATGATCATTATTGTTACAGAGTTCATACTATTTACCTCAATGTTTGAGTACTTCTCTGCTTGAGATGAAAACTACTGTTTTGTGTAGTCATTCCTGACTGAAATGTATTTTCAAGCCATAGTTTTTTATTGAATTTTAATAGAAAAAAAAAATCCTAAATCTTGAAAATACTTGACTATGACATGAATGAATAAATTTGTCATGAATGATCGAATGTGGCAATCATTAATTATATGTCTTTTTATTTGAAGCTATCTATGGCATTTTATGTTAAATAATCTTTTGATTTTTTATAGATAAATCTAACTTTCATTTACTTCATTTTATGACTTTGATACTGAGCTTTGAAAAGGTGATCTCCTGTAGTCCCAGCCACTTGGGAGGTGGAAGATCTTTTGACCTAGGAATTTGATTACAACCTGAGCAACATAGTGAGACTCATCGCAAGACAAAGCAAAACAAGAAGGTGATCACATATCCATTACGACATAATTAAAACTATATATTTCTTAACAGGCAAGTACTCTTTATCCACAAGTTTCTTATTAGTGTTTCTTCGTTTTAACTTTGTATTCTGAATGTCATGAATTATTTTGTTGGTATTGTTTTAGGGTTCTCCAAAGAAACTATTATTAATATATAGATATACAAGATATATTATGGGAATTAACTCATGCAATTATAGAGGCTGACAAGTCCCCCAGTCTTTCATATAGATGCTGGAAACTAGTGAAAACTAGTGAACTAGGAAAGCAAATGATGTAATTCAGTTCAAGGCTGAAGACCTGAAAACATGGCAGGGGTGGGAAGAACTCCCCTGCCCTGGAATCTAAAGGCCGAGAACCAGGGTTTCCATTGCCTCAGGGAAAGATGTGTGTCCCAGCTCAAGGAAAGACACAGATACTTTGTCCTTCTTCAACCTTTTTATTCTATTCATGGCCCCAATGAACTGGGAAATACCTGGCCACATTGAAAAGAGTGAATCTTCTTTACTGATCAAAATGGCAATTTATTTCAGAAAGACATGCCCAGAAGTATTTTAGCCAGTTATTTGTGCATCCCTTAGCTCCATCAAGGTGACAAATACAATTAATCTTCTCAGATATATACTAAGACAGTGTGCCATCTTATGCTCCAATTGCATCATTTTAGTGGGCTTTCATTGTGAACACTTGTTCTTTAAATATGTATAACTTATTAATTCCAGCTCTTATTGTTTTACTCTGAACTAATCAAGCTCAAAGAAACCACAATTCCTAGCATGTACCATTGGTAATTATTTGTGTGCATGTGGGTATCTGGTGCTATCTGTGTCACTGTACTTTTGAGCACCCAGTGCTCTGAAATGTCATTATGCATTCATTTAACACATATTACTTGGGAGTTTACTATGTGCTAAGAGACTGAGCAGATTTTCTGTAAGTGGACAGACAGTAAATATTGTAAGCTTTGTGGACCACACACATTTTGTTTTCCATAGTGCCCTCCTTCTTTTCTTCTTCCTCCTACTTCCTCCCCCAATTTTTCTAAAACCCTTTGAAAAAGTAAAAACTGTTATTAGTTCACAAGCCAGACATAGGCCATTTGTTAATTCTTGTTAGTGTCAGGGTTACAGTGGTGAGCGATTAGTGATGCTGATAATGTCTACATGTGTACAGAGCTCACAAAAATTACACCTGACTGAAAAGAGTTCCAGAGGAATACAGGCCACTATGATGCAACCTATAAGTTGGGAGATTCAGGGAAGACCATTGAGTAACATTGAATTGAGACCCAAAGGGCACCTGTGAATTACTGTTTTGTCCTATTAGTGTTAAATTTGCAGTCTCTTGAAAACTAAATCCTAGGAAGACAGGGTCAATGTGAAACTTCACCACTGTTTCTTCAGATCCTGGCTCTATGCCATTAAGGAATATATAAATATTTGCTGAATAGATAAAGATCAGCGTTTGAACAGAACTAGGGTGGAAAAGATACGTCACAGGGTCCCTTCCATTTCTCACTTGAATACAAGGTGGATAGCAGCTTGCTCTTTTGGTTGGTAGGGAACTGGTATCTGAGCCTTTGTGGGAAGTTTGATCACTATCATTTTGTTGGCATGCACTCTATTTTATAAGGTGAAGTAGGGATAAACTTAAGGTAAAGACTGGGTAGTGATTTACCAATCAACTGTCACTTTTTAATTAATTGGAAAGTTCTTTCAGATTCTGACAAGAGGCTGTCATTCTCATTTTTCTTGGGTTATTTTAAAATTTTAACCATGTCTATGCCTTTCTAAGTATTTTAGGGAGAGGTGAAAAATTCACCATCTGAGTTTTGTAGGTAAATCAGAAATAGAATCACAGATTTTAGAGGTCCTTTATCCCAGATTTAATGTATATATCTCACATCTTTAAGGAAGGATAAAATGGAAAGTGCTATGAACATGAGGCATAGGGTTTACCTGGGTCTGGTAAAGTTAGAAAGCAAATAACTCTAGTTTAAGTGCTTTCTCTCTGGGGGTTCCTCTGCCTTAGTCTTTATGGGTGACTCAGTTTTTCCTCCTTTCATAGATGCTCAAGTTTTTTTTTTTTTTAAAGTATAGGTATATATTATTTTTAGGTACAGTTTAAAACTTAGAAGTCTTCATCATTCCCGCTAGTACCTCATATTGAACTACTAACACTGTACCTCAATAATAGAACTCCAGTCCTTCTGCTGTGACTTTAGACTGAAATACCAGCTCTGATCCTTAGGACTGCTGTCATAGCTTTTTGACAACTGAACTTTCATTCATGTTTTCCCACTACAGTTTTCTTGTGATTTACCTCTTGGGTTATAATTCAGAAGTTCAAATCTGATCATGCTATGAACTTGCTTAAAACCTTTCAGTAACTTTCCTTAGCTGAGAAGGCTTTCTTTAACATAAACTGTCCAAAACTAGCTGTTTGAGCTAATTGCTGCCTACTAGCCTAGCTGTATCATAAACCAACAACTTTAGCTTTTCATATCAGCTAGTTTGGCCTTATTTCTATTCAGAAATCACATAGTTCTTTCCCATCTCCAAGCTCTCAAAACTCCTGAAAGTTATATTTACATAATCCTTGCCAAACACTGAGTTACTTAATATCCATTTTCAAGTCCAGATGAAATGTATTTTTTTCCAAGGAGATGCTCATGATTCTCTTGCATTGGTTATATTTCCCCACTGACCAGGTCTTATAGAGCCCTGTTACTCTCTTCCACAATACTTGTCAGAAATATAGACATAGAGAGCTGAACTTAGAGCTAAAAAAGAGAGAAAGAAGAAAACTGTTGGAGATATGTTAATAATTACAATTAGAACAAAAAATATTTTTAAAAAATTACTTTAGAGAATTGAAAGTAAGGAATGGGTATGACTATTTGTGTAATGTATTTATTTGTATATTCATGTGCTTTTACATTTAAAAATATCTTACATGTAGTTTTTCCGATTATCATATGTTGCTTTTAGAAACAAAATTGGTAATTGTTTTTGTCTCATCAATCAGCAAGCATGCTTAAAGAGTTCAGAAATTTATTTTCATTCTAAGTACCCTTGTAATTTTAGCACAGTGTTTTGCACTAAGTTGTCACTTTTATATACTTGGTAAATATAATAAAGAAACTAAGCAGAATTAGTTAGTAAATAAATAAATTTAATACCTTTGCCATACTCCCATGTGGCTTAATTAAAATGTGTTTTTCTTCTTCTTTCTAGTTCTGTAGGGCCATTGCCTTGTTTTTCCAGATAAAAATATTAGTGATAAATTAACCCACCAAATTTTCTAAAGCTGTTTCTCCTCAAGTAACATGACTTTAAATAGGTTTATTTTGATGACAAGGCCTTAAGAATTGGGAAACCTGGGTACTGGTGACATAGCCGGAACATTTTATGGGTAAGAATAAATTTTAATACTCAGTTTACGCTATATAGACATTATCTTGTTCTAATACAGTGTGTGTCAAACCCAGTAACAGATTCTTGTACTCCAGGGAGCAGAATTGACTCTACCTGATTTTAAATTTGAAGCAGCATTTCTGAGATTGAAAAAAATCTCACAGTCGATATTTCTTCTCTATAATGTATTAATTATATTGAAGGTATATTCTCAAAATGCAGTATCTACTCAGTTTAAAAAAGTAAAACATTTCTCTAACTAGGAAAGTAGCGTCACTAGGGACTTCAATAATCTACTTGAAGTACATATAGCAACATCTGGATTATTTACAATCTATTAGCTTTGGATCCACAACAGCTTTTCTGTTCCTAAGTAATCAGCACTATGCATTTCCTTACAGCTCTGAAGATTGCACTGAAAAACAAGCGTCAACTTTTTTAAGGAAATAAATTTAAATCAGCATGGAGAATTAATTTCCCTTCAATCCAGCATATTTTCTACTACTACTGCTGATGCTGTGGTCATTTTACTAGATAATGTAGATATGGGTCTAATACCATGAACTAAAAAGTATACATAATTGCAGATTTTGGTCAAAAATATGTTTGGATTGGGATGGTGATAACAAACAATGTGATATTCTTATTTTCTTAGCCTTGACAAGTCAAATGTCTCTGTAGGATAAGATGGTCAAGGTAATATTTTTTCTGTAAAGAAAGAAAAATGTTAACATCTATAATTGTATTGATAAAAAGTACATTTCAGATATTATGTAAAATTATTTTTTACATAAAGCCACATGGGAGTATGACAAAGGTATTAAATTTATTTATTTATTAAATAATTCTTCTTAGTTTCTTTCTTTGTATTCTAATTCTAAAAATTAATTTTTAGAAACAAATTTATACTTATTGTAACTATATTATACAGAGAACCAAGCTAAGGCAAGTGTTTGAAAGGGAGAGAAAACTGTTTATTTAAATATAGTTTTGTTTTGTTCTGTTTTTGGTGTATTTGCCAAAGTTCTCTGTTAATGGAACAATCTGAAAAAAAAATACGTAAAAGGGTCGATGAAAGAAAAAGTGGCATATTTAATTTATATGTGAATTTAAACCTATGGTCTTTAAACTTAGGGAAATCACAGTCCTTTTTGATGATCTAATGAAAATTATAAATATTATCCACAGGAAAAAATGCAAATGCAAATAAAAATGCACATATAAATTTCTGCTACCACCCTTTAACTTTCCTTGTCCCTCCCTTCCACAACACCTCCCACCCCCATCCTTCCATCTAGGCAAAGGATTCTGGATGGACCTTGCCTTAGAGTATGATCCCCTCCATGACTCCAGTTAGCAAGTATTATTGTCATATAAATTGTATTATGCAGAGAAATAATAAAAAGCCCAAAAAATGATAAATGGCAGAATTAGATTAAGAAGAGTGAAAACATTCTGAAACCAACATCTATACCGTTAAATTAAAGATGATTTTTGGAGGTTGCCAGGGGTTGGGGGATGGAGGAAAAGGGAGACACTGGTCCAAGGATACAAAGTGAAATTTAAAAATAAGACGATTTTTATCTCCATCTTTAAACTTAATTAAAAAGTTAAAATCCAAAATAAATGCTTATAATTTTATTTCTGACTTAATTTAAAATAGACCCACCTTGCATACATTATTTTTTAATGTATGGTGAAAATATTTTTTCTTCCTAGTATATATTTATAGTAATAAAAATACTAGACTGTGATTTCCTTTGGCATAAGAACAATTTCTCATTTTCTTCTTCATATTTAGCACCTTATAAAATATCGATCATACCTTACAAGGGAAGTAAATATTTGTGAAGGGAGGAAACAGGAGAAAAAAAATAGATGAAAGGAAGGAATTTAAGAAAGGAGGAAACGAACAAAAGAACGAACAGAGGACTGAGGAAAGGAAGAAAAAAATAAAATGAAGCAATATTGACAATTATCAGCTTATTTATTAATGTATCCCAAAGATATCCCTCTTTCTAGCTTTGAATTCTTTCTACTGAAATGACAACTTTCTTACTAGTCTGGATATGTGAAAAAGTTGCAGAAGAAGTAAGATTATATGCTAAAGAGAGCTTCCTCACACTCAGGATCTCTTAGACACCTCATGGTACTGTGAATAAGAGATGATTCTTTGGGCACTGGAAAAAAACATTGAAAATGCTCTAGTTTATGCTTCCCTGCCTCTCTCCCTTCTGTCTGCTGCTTTCATCATTTTCCATATTCAAACCCTTCACTACAATATTCTAGAAACATCTCTTTCTACTCATTAGTCCATTAACTCTATGCTCCCTTTCCTTCACAGTTGATTCGTATTTATCATCAAAATAGATCTTTTTACCTATGTTACTGGTGATTGAGTCATTAAAAAGGTAAAGCATTTGCACTGTAAAAGAAATGCTGCTAAATCAAAGGGTTTTGCTTCTAGCAATGAGATGATGTGTCTCTGTGTGGCATCAATAATCTTTTTTGAGAAATATTTTCCCAATAGTCCAATGTTCCTAAAAATCATATAGTTCAGCCTATCCTTTCTTTCGTTTTGCAGCTTCACTTTATCTTCATTTGTCTGGGTCTGTAGTAAGGGAAAGCAGAAACAGCTGGGAGGCTCTAAGGACTCCCACCAGGCTTCATGGAGTGCTAGGAAGGATTAAGCTCCTCTGCTGCAATTTCTAGATTTAGATTGTCTTATATGGCAGACCATGTTGCATGACATGCATATATATATAGGCACAATAGGATATTATTCATCCACACGAAAGAATAAAATCCTGTCTTTTGCAACAACATAGATGTGCTGAAAAACATTATGTTATATGAAATAAGCCAGACACAGAAAGACCAATATCATGTAGTGTCAATCATACGTGAAAGCTAAAATCCATTCCATTATTGTGCACTCATGGAAATAGAGTGTACAATAATGTTTGCAGAGAAGGAGAACTGTAACAAGGAGGAATGGATAAAGTATGGATGGCTAATGTGCACAAAATATAGTTAGTAGAATGAACACAATCTAGTATTCAGTAATATTGTAGGATAACTATAGTTAACAATCACTTATTGAATATTTTAAAATAACTGTAAATCCCGAATTGGAATATTGCTTACACAAAGAAGTGATAACCTAAATGGCCCTGATTTGATCATTATGCATTGTATACCTGTATGAAAACATTACATGTACCCTATAAATACATACAACTATTATGTGCTCATAATAATTGTAAATAAAAATAGGTTTATGGAATTTTAAAATATCTGATGGAACACTTCATATATATATTGTATAATACACTTAATATATATAGTGTGTATGTATACTTATGTATACATATTAATTATATATACATACACACACAGATTTATCTTATAAAGTATATATTTTGGTAATATATCATAAAGACCCAGCCAAGAATATTATGTTTTTATACTAATAAAAACTAAGGCATATATATATATACACACACACATATCTGGATTTATCTTATGGATAAATACACACATATGGACACAAATGTCAAACTGAGTTATGTATACATGCACACACATGGACACAATAATACACACATACATATGGACACAAACACCAAATTAAGGTATGTATACACATATACACACGTACATGGATTTATCTTATTAAGTATATATTTGGGTAATATAAAGACCCAGCCAAGAATATTATGTTTTTATACTAATGAAAACTAAGGTATCTCCAAAGTGTCACACATATAAAAATGTGGGTACATAAGTCATAGTAAGCCACACAATAAAATGTAGCAGTTACAAAGCATGTGGGTACATACTACCAAAGAAAAACCAGAAAGCTGGATAGCAGTTAAAGTGGTAAAAACAGATTTTATTCAGGAATATTGCAATATGAAAAAAGACACTTTAGCACAGAATTTGGCTCAGTTCTAAACACAGCATGAGAATTAAAAATTTATAGGCAAGTAACATGATGGGGGTCAATATGAATAGTAAATTACTAAGAGGAAACTTCAGGGGTAAGGGAAAATCTGGCTAACTCTACCTAACAGGTTTATTGCTGAAGACAGGCTAGAGTAATCAGACATAACTTTGGGGTGGTCAAGGATGGGAGCCTTCTTAGGCATTGATGGTGATCAGATAAGGAGAATGAGAGGTTCTTATTCGATTGATTTAGCAGGGGCCTGGGTCAAATAAATGTTCGGTAGGCTAAATAATATTTGATAAAGAATCTTTGTCAGTACCTGTTGATGTCTTTGTTCATATTAGTGTTATGAACATTAATGACGCATATTTTTATTACAAATGTTCTACTCTTTAAATGAACATATTGGTAATATTTTATTTTTATTCTCATACAGTAGCTTTTTAAATATAGCATTAGTATTTTAACTCTTACTTATTTTGTGTACATTTTTCTTTATCCCTTTCTGACTCATTTAGCTTTAGGTTACTTATCATTTTATACTGCATATTGTAACCTTTTATTTTTCTTACTGGATCTGAAAGACCGTCAGTTTACAACATTGTATAAAAATCTGACATTTTATTGGTAGAATTGTAAAATTTGGCTTACCTCTTTTATTTAGCTCTGTAGTAATACATTGTTTGGTTTTAATTTTTTTCATTTCTGTAATTTTTTTGTGTGAATAATACTTATAATTTTCCCAGTTATGTTTTAAAATTTAAACATTATTTCAAAATTTTTGCTTCCAGGTCCTTTCAATTGTTAAATGTATAAATGTACACAAAGATGTAGACACTAAAATTTTTGACTTGAAAACAATCGATTAATAAATTCTGAGAAACAAATGAGCATCCACTGTCTACTATTGCTATTGATTTAGCTTCAGTGTTTTATGGTCTTACATATTTATTAGGTACCGTGGAATGCATTTTTTTCATTTCTTCCTTCTCCAATTTGCCTTTCCCCTCCTCTTTTCCCTTCTTTTAACAAACCTTAATACTATCTTGCCAACAAGAAATCTGTTGCTCTATGAGAATAAATAACTTTCCCTGGTCACACAGATAAAAGTATTAAGATTCTGACTCTGTTTGACACGAGAATATTTACCCTTCATTAATGAGTTTATGAATTTTCAAACATCCTATTCTCCCTTACCAGTAAAGTAATAGTGATAGCTGAGACCTTAGAAAGAAGATGCCCTTTAGGACACAGGCAAATTTCAGAGACAGTGAACATTGAACTTTAAATGTCCATTACGACTGTGGATTTGTAAGACTTTTGCAATATTTCCAACTGTGAACTGTTAATTATCATTTACAAGGGTAAGTTTCACAATGACTTTCTATTCTGATAAAAAAGTAATGAGTTTTATTTTACTATAGGCACTAATTATAGGTCCTGGTTTAAATATCTTTAAAAAATTTATAGCCTCATTATTTCTAACTCAAATAATGTAGATAATGAGTTTCTTTCTCTGAGTCAAGAATTTTTTGTATATTAGGTGTTCTACCATTTTCCCTTGGAAAATTCCTTCAACATAACTCTTTCTTTCACCATGATTTATTTTTAGTTTACAAGAAAATTAGCCAAAGAGCTGAATCTGTTGATAATGTTCTTTAATTGAGTAATCCTAGGTCTACATGAAGAATACTCTGGTATATAAATGATATAAATAGGTGCTTCTAGTGATAGAAATGGGTACTTCTCAAGAGGCATTAGTACTGTTTACAGTTACTTATAAGTGGAAAACTCTCCAGAAATAATTTATAGAAAAAAAAACAATCTAGAGTCATTGTAACAACAAAGAGATCAAGCATACTAACACCTCACCAGAGAGTATCACCAAACCACAATTATAAGGCAGTTTATTCCCTTCTGTCTTTCATTTAACGGATATTTCAAAAATATTTTATTACGCTTCTATTATGTGTCAGACTCAGTAATATTTGCTTAAGAGGCAGAATCCTTTTAAATCTGTCATCCCCTACAATATTTCAGGCAGCCATTTTTAATTAATATGAATAGATATGCAAAATAAAAATTACTTATCCTTCTCTGACCATAGATGCTACACCAGAATCATCTAGAAACATACTTTAAATGGTAAGTATCTCTTTCAACTAACTCTAGACCTAATTATGAACATGCATGCTATTCTTACAAATTATTTGTGAGTTTCATTTAGAAAAACAGTCTTATATGCAGTTTGTGCGTTTTAGTGTTAGAGTCACTAGGAATCAGATCCAAGTATTTTAATACAAGCGATTTAGTAAAAACTCTTCCCAAAGTAACAGAGTAGAGGAAGCAAGCTAGGAAAAGGGGAGAAGTCAAATGAGTGTGTAATTACAGGTGATGTCCCAGGCTCAGCCTGGTCTCTTATGGAACTGTAGAATGTAAACTAAACCCAGTAACAAATGGCATGAGTTGTGTATTCCCCATAGGTCAGTCATTGGGCATGGGCTGTCCCAGGGACCATGAAGTTCCCATAAAATTCTTGTTTTCCTCGATAATTTAACATATCCAGTGGCCAAGGGCATCTTTTGATGGCCCTAAGTGCAGAAGTCAACTTTTGCCAGGGACAACACTGAAAAAAGTACCTGCTCAAATAAAGAAAGTTAAGCGTGTCTCTCTTTTTCTTGAAATTCCCATAGCCCATTTAACTTCACAATGGCCCTTTCACTGTTTGGTAATGGATTGCTTCTTTGTTTCAAATCTGGGAATAACCCATGACCTTAAAAACTGGTCCACAAGAAAGACTCATAGTTTGAAATTAAATCAGTCTATTACCCACAAATAAAAAAAAATCCTCATTTTTTTTAGACATAATATCTGTAATGACTTGGGTAAATTGCTAGGTGTTGTATATTTTTTCATTTTTATATGTTCCCTGCAAAGCTGCTGCCTCACAAGGGAAAGATGCTTAACAACTTTAATTTAAAATAAAATACCCTTTATGTCTAAAACAATTTAAATTCCAGCTACAGAGAAACATAAACACAAATGAAAAATAAGAACAAATTATTTAAATTTGTGGTCCTTGACATTTAATAATCTTAACCTTGACCAACCTGCATAAACAGAAATGTAAGGCAGTGGGCAGGAAATCCCATCTGGGGAAGCTCTTCAATGAAACTCTGCAACTGGCAATCAAATTAGTCTCTCTATTAGACTCCTGGAAGGAGGCACCAAGATAATCTATAATTAAATTCCTAGAATCCAATTTACACTAGCCGCCCCTAGAATAAACATCATTAAACTACACATTGCTCATAAAGCAATGCATAAATGCTTTCTAGATCACTAGAAAGGCATGAGCAAAGTCACACATTATGTGTAATATTTAGATTCCTCAATCTAGCAAAGAGAAGCAGAATACAGGGCAAACGGATGTTATAAAATTACTCTCTCAAAGAGCTTGATGTATAATAGATGGTGTAACATTGTATTTATTTGGCTGTTCTTGGTCTAATAAAGTCCATCTTTGCAAGCATAGCTCAATACTTTACCTCTTCCATCAAACACAAATGCTCAAAACCAATATGTACCTAGGAGTTTAGCTATGAGGTTTTAAAGTTAACTTTTTCTATATTTAAAAATTAAATGGACATATAACTTGAGTTTTCTTTGTATGAATATGGTATAGCATAAGGCATATTATTATTATTCTGTTTTGTATATACATATATACACACAGATACATACATACATACACATATATGTATGCACACACACATATATTCAAAGTTCACGTGAGAATGTAAACACAGAAGACAAATCTTCTATAATTGGTGACTTTAAAGGCCATAATCAATTATCTTATCTCACAGGAGCAATATACTTTTGTTATTTCATTTCAACGTGTTCTCAATGGGAAGTTGTTTTTGAAAGGAAGCAGTAATTAGAACTGTAGTGAACCATTTGATATTTGAAAGGTTGGACAGATTATTCTCATGGGATACTTTTGTCTAAGAGTGTTTCTGGGTACAGGCCAGGTACAGTAATCCTTACGCTCACTTTAATTATTTCACCTTAAAACTTGGCCAAATATTACCATTAACAAAAGCTATAACTTAAATCATAGAAAGCAAAGAAACAATGAAATGTATGAACTTACACGTTTTCTGCTAAAATGTACAAGTAAAATATCAAAGTAACATTATTTGAAGTATCTTTGAAATGAAGTACCCCAAATAAGATATTTTCGTATTTACTTTGTAAGAGTAGTAATAAATATTTTAATGAATCAATTGGTTACAAATTCAAGGGAGTATAATGATGTTTTAAATTGAATTACAATTATTAGTAAATAGAGAATTATTTTCATTTTGCAAAAAAAATTTTAATTAGATTTTTAAAATTTGAAAAAGTCAGGAGAAATATGAAAATAAAATGACAGACATAACCTATAGCAGGAATTAACAAATCTTTTCCATAAAGAGCCAGATAGTAAACACTTTTGGATTCCTGAGTCAGGTGGTTTCTGTCTCCACTACTCAACTCTGTGGTTAGAACAAAAACAGCCAAAACAATATGTGAATAAATAAGCATGGCTGTGTTTCAAGAAACTTTATTTATAAATGCTGAAATCTGGATTTCTATAACATTTATATATCATGAAATGTTATTCTTCTTTTGCCCTTTTTTAATCACTTAAAATGTAAATACTATTCTTAGCTCAGAGAAAAACAGGCTACAGCCAAACAGGAGATGAGTTGGATTTGACCTGTGATTCTTAGTGTGCAGACTTCTGATCTATAGTTCTAGAGTATAACCATCATATAAATTGGCACAGCTGACATTGTGATACTTGCTTTTTTCTCTTCTATTTTTATAATAATGTGCCTCTCTATATGTATATTTTAATACAGTATTACAGTATGTATTAGTATATATACAGTGTATATATAAGTATATAGAGTAGATATATTTATATATAAACCTCCTTTGTAAAATAGATTGTATCTCATTAACATACTATCATGTTAATAAGAAATCTTATATATTAATATAATTGGTTCATACAATTTCAGCATCATCATTTATTAATATAATTTTCTTCATTTCCGGGTAAGAAAACTCAGACTCAAAGACTACCTAGAGGTTCCAAGCTCTGGTCTTTTATTTTGAAGATGGAGACACTGAAGCAGAAAGAATTTAAAATGCAGTAATATGAATGGATCCTTCTGATTCTGTAACAAACTTTGGGAACCAGTATGCTAGGTAAATTGCAGTTTAAAATACATTAAAAAGGAAAGTAATAAGAAACATCATTTTATCGAAACCATGAAGAAGACTCATATGTTATTTTTTTTTTAAAAAAAAAAAAAAAAAAAAATACAGCTCACCAGTATGACAACAATGATTGTTACTGATTATTTTCCAGTCTCAAGATTATTTATATGGATGGTGCTGAATATACACTCTCAAACTCTATTTATTATTCATGTTTCTTAATTCATGTTAACTCTCAACGTTTTCTTAGTAAAGATTTTTCATTATGTATAATAAATTCAATTTAATTTCTTTTGTATTACAATTTTTGAGTTCTAAATTTAGCCCACATCATCTCGATTGAACATGATTGTTTGTGGTCAAACTTGTGATGTTTTCCTTTACAGACAACTTACTTAATTTTTTGCTATCCGTGTATATTATATCATTTATTACTTTCACATAGTATTAGTGTAATTAATTAGTCTAATTGTCAGAAAACCATCTTATCCCACCCCTGCACCCAAACAACATTTTTTTTTTCTAATTTCTTTGGAGATACCTTAAGGTTTTCTCTGAGTGTTTTCTATTTTACATGGTTGTAGAAACTAATTGAATGAGATTTGACTCACAGTAGCTGTTAAATGCATTTTTGTGGTTTCTTACTTTCTTACCTCTCTCACAGGTAATGTATTATGGCAAAGAAAAAAAAAGCTCCATGCTTTAGCTTATTTTAAGTGTCTTCAGGAAAGCTCATTTTTTTCTTTCTTAGTTCATTATGTAAAATGTTTAATGTGGCTGGAAATTACAGCCAAAATCTTAATTATAGGAGAGAGAGAGGTAGAGAGAGAGAGTGTGTGTGCACATGCATATATGTGCACAATCGGTAAGCCTAATTTTCTGAGGAAGTAATTTATCTTTAAATTTCTTAAAAGTTTTCTATTTTTACATATATTTCCTCTGAGATCTCAGTTTCAAAATCATGTTTTTACAGAAGGAAAATGCCTACTATTTTCTCACAGCAAGGCTATTACTCTCATAAAATATTTATAAAGAGTTTTAAAGCATTAACCTAAATACTTTTTAAAATTTTTTCCTTAAATTTTTTTCATTTTTTATATTTTTCATTCCATTTTGGGACATTCTAACCTATAAGAATTGTGAATTGGGCATTGTAGAAGACTGAGGATAAATTAGCAGTTTTTAAAATATGACAACAAATTGGCAGTCATGTTAGCACTACTTGAAAGTGACATTATTAAAATATGTTGATTTGTAATTGTTTTGACATTTTACCCCTGAGTTTTCAAAACAGTATCATGAGTACATTCAACTCTATATTTTCAGAAGTATTAGTAGATAGCTATTAAGTGCCTCTCTAGGTGCCAAACAGCAAATCAATGGAATGATCAATATTACAATCCACAGGCTCTGAATTAGCTAAAAAATAAGTACCTTTTGTTCAAATATTAATATTCACACAAAAAATTATTAAGATTATTAGTAAGATCACCTGCAATCATTAATACTATCAATTATTCTGAAGATTTTGTTTTTTTGTTTCCCCCAAAATGTGTTTCTTAGTAAATATTTTATTCCTGTTCTCCTGAACTCACTTGTTGGGTTTATATTTTTAAAATGTTGGAAGGGTTATGTGACTCTAAGTGTTATGACTTTAGTCAAAGGGCAAAACAAAATGCCAGTAAACATGATATGCCCTTAAAGAAGCTAATCTAAACAGTTTGAGAGATTTGTTGTTACTCGATATATTTTTAACTGCTAGTAAAAAACTGGTATCATCATTAATTACACAAATATTCATCTTAAATTTTAGAGAAACACTATATTAAATATGTCTCAAATAATATATTATGCCTTTCTAATATACTCTGAAAGACCTCAGGTAAATTAATATTTAATCATTCATCCTTAATCATATTATTAAAAGCAGCAATATCTATTATTTTTTTAAAAAGTAAAGCAGGCCGGGCACCGTGGCTCACGCCTATAATAGTAGCACTTTGGGAGGCCTGTGCAGGCGCATCACAAGGTCAGGAGTTCAAGAATGCCTGGCCAACATGGTGAAACCCCATCTCTACTAAAAAAAGACAAAAGTTAACTGGTCATGGTGTGGCACGTGCCTGTAATCCTAGCTACTTGGGAGGCTGAGGCAGGAGAATTGCTTGAACCCGGGAGGAAGAGGTTGCAGTGAGCAGAGATCGTGCCACTGCTCTCCAGACTGGGCTACAGAGCAAGACTCTGTCTTAAAAAAAAAAATAGCAAAAGCAGACAAATATACAAAATGAATAGGGGAGGAAGTAAGTTGGAGATATGAAGCTAGTAGAAATAAAATATATCTAGAAGGTGTATTTTTCATATGTTTCAGACAGGAAGAGCTCTGGTTACTTTAATTTTAAGGTTGTGGGTTTTGAGAAGAAATGGTAGATAACAAGGCATTATTTTCACTAAAGTTTCAATAATACTTCTCAGTACATATCTATATCTATTAATAATGTCAAGTAATAAAAATATATGTAATAGAAATGATCAAAAGCTGATAAATAAGCATTTCCTAAATGTATTTTTCTATTGCAATAATTATTGAAAACCATTTAGCAATACCAACTAAAACGTATTAGATTTTTAACTTAAAATATGACTTAAGAATTCTACTCTTTTTCAAAACACTTACGTCAAGGAAATACACAAGTCAATTGTAGGGTTGAATTGTTAGGATTTCCATCACAGTCTTCATTAAAATAGAAAAATTAGGAATACTATAACTATCTAGTGTAGAGCTTTGATTAGATAACTTCTGATATAATGCAATAAAATGCAATATAAAAAGTAAATTATTTACTAAAAATATTTATCTGCATTAACATATTTATGATTTATTGATTATAATAGATTTATTTATTATTATACAATTTATACTGATAAAGGATTACAAAACTAAGTATATATTAAACCTCACTGTACTTAAAAGAGAGCCATAATACAAAGTGCCAAAGGTAAAGGAAATAAATGTTACAATTTATGGAGTGAGGTTTAGGGTATAAAATTTATATTGGCTGCTTCTCTGCATTTTAAAATGTATCATCAATTATTTTTGTAATCTGCATATTTTAAAAGATGTACATATTTGTCTCTGAAACAATATTAAATATTGAAATTTTGTGAGGCCTAAGCTTCATGTATGTTTTTTCTTCATTCTTTCCTTGATAAAAAAAGAACTTTTTTTCAGTAGTTTTCCTTACATAATAAATTGCCACAAATTAAACTGTCAACAAATATCAAAGGGAAAGCAAATCTTTTTGATAACTGCCTAGCAAAATGTCACTTTGGGATATTTGACATTTTGATACAATCATTGATAATTGTGAAAAGCTCAGTAAATTTGTAAACCAGGTGCAAATAATGTGGCATAAAATGATCATTATGCATATTAGATGGTTTAAATCTTCACATGTAGCTAATGTGTTTATGCTGAAGTTGAAGGCATTTCTTTTCTTCTCACCTAGCAGAACCAACTGCAAGCACATCCTTTTAATTGTCTACATGTTGAAAAAACTACTTATATTACTACATAAACTAGCCCATCAAAGACACACTACATAAAATGGGATCACTGTAGGCCTTATATCCAAGTGGTATAATAGGAGAAGAAGGTTTCAAGATAAAAGAACTTACACACAATTATTATAGGAAAGAAACTTAATAATCATAGTTTCTTGTTCTCTCTCAATGAGGAAACTGGAAACTAAAGTAGCTGAATTTCTCCCTTAAAACGTTACAATTAGTGAAATAACTGTGTATAACTCTAGTCTGGGCATACATTTACCTATGTATTAGATTGTATGTGGAAAGACAAGGTATTTCCTTTATTTCTTTGTTGCTGATTTTACCTCCCTTCCTCTGCTTTGTGCATGAGGAATAGGGAGTATCATAATGGCCAGTTCCAGTAATCTGTACCCAAACTAATGACCGTGTCTTTTTGCAACTTACTGTCTGATTAAAATTTATTTTCATATCCCATATACTCGTGTTTGATGTGTTATCTGGGTGTAGGAAAAAATGGTATGGATAACATGATCTCATGATGCAAGAGATGAAGTCCACATATACACATTGTGTTTTCTGGATATTCTGAGACCTGCAGTAAATTGCTGCCATGCTCTTCTTCCTAGGATAACTAGTGAGGCAAATGAGTTTCATCTGTAAGTTGATGATATACTGGAACTCGTGGAAAAAGTCCCTGACTCTATATATTTGCCTATGATCATAAATTATTCTACCAAAGATGCCCTCCTGCTCTGATACATCTTTAATTTCTCACTGAAATATGCAAGCATGTTGGAACCCTTTCATGCCATGCACTGACCTTGAATAACTAAAGGTGATAAAAACAGAAAAGAAAAAATAGAGTATACTACATATCTCAACTATAAATAGGATTTATATCATTATCATAAGTCCTGGAGCCTCAGTCTTATGCAATTTTTCCCACTACTCATAAAATGACCCCCAGGTGTTTTTTTTTTTTTCCAGATTCTCCACACTGAGGAATATTGGCACCTATATACTTATTTGGATGTATCCAAAAAAACTTTCTTGAGCTATAGTGCTTTGAATACTACTCTCCTTAAAGGATATATAGTCTCTAAGCCTGCCTCCTGATCATGGGAAGTGAAATATTCAAAGTCTGCTTTATTTTATAGTCAACAAGATCAAATGTGCTACAGAAGTCAAGCATTTTAAGAAGTGTTCATTGGAATCAATTATACATATGTCTTTTTTTGACAAGAACAGTTTATGTGAGTGGTTACACATATTCTTTGTTGTAGGAATACAGGAAAGGTAAAAATTAGATATAACAGATATATAAAAATATCTCAAACATTTATGAGAAGGTTGGAAAAAAATTTTGTTGCTTGTTATCTTGGACATAAAGTCAATGAAATAGTTTTTAAATGGGTGAGGACATTAAATATGTTTAAAAATGGAAGGGAATAGATGTGAATGAAGAACGATAAAGGAGAGAAAGGCTATAGTTATTGAATTGTGTCACACTGCGATACAATTCCTATATGGTGTGGTTGCAAAGAGTTAATGACATTCATGAGAAGAGGCTTCTTTTTCTCACTATGTTTCTCTGAATAAGGAGCAGATATGGTGAGATAGATATTCTGAGGAAATTAGAGACTATTTCAAATACTTACAATGATAAGTTAAATGTAGAATGATACTTGGGCAGTATGATACCACCAGTCTTCATAAATATGTCCAATAATTATTTGTCAATTAAGAATATGATAAAACTTAAAGTTTTTTTTTCCAGCAGCTATTGAAAGCTAGATGGAAAAGCTGAGAAGCCAATATTTAGACTTCTACAAATCACAGTTTAACTGGCAGCATGTAATAGGCATGTAAATAAGGAAAAGAATTTGAGATGTTGGCAAGAGAATGATTAAAATTATGCAGCAGATAATTTAGATAAAAGGAGAAGACAGATAATTCAGTAATGGGAACTTGGCTAGGAGGCTAATCAATAAATAGATATTACAAGAGTAATAGACCTAGAGTTCTTGGTGACAATGTAAGACAGGTGTAGGGGGCGGTCACATGTGAAAGCTACAAGGATAGGTTAGGGCAGAGAAAGAGGGATAGTTGATTTCAAAAGTTCAGAATTGCAGTGAGTTTAGATAATTACCAAAATCGATGGCTGAAATAAAATAAAAGTGAAGGTCCCAGAAGTTGAGAATGTTATAGGATTAAGAAGTTTACATGTTGGATGTCTGTCTGGATGCCTATTAACTTTGCATAATTTATTACTGAATTTGAATGAAGAGAATGACAAAGAGTCAGGTGATAAAATCTTAAACTAATACCAAAATATTACCAAGAAATCTATAGGTGTCAGCAACTAGAAAGAATAATGGATGCTATAAATATATGACACAAATGAGTAGGCCAATGTGGGCAGCATAAAACAAACACACCAAAAAACAACATCAAGTAAAAACCCAGAGTATTCTCAAGACATGTGAGGATTAAATACAGCAAGGCTTTAGAAATACATAGGGCTGGCCGGGTACAGGGGCTCACACCTGTAATCCCAGCATTTTGGGAGGCCAAGGCAGGTGGGTCATGAGGTCAGGAGTTCAAGACCAGCTTGTCCCACATGGTGAAACCCCATCTCTACTAAAAATACAAAAATTAGCTGGACGTGGAGGCACACACTTGTAATCCCAGCTACTCAGGAGATTAAAGCAGGAGAACTGCTTGAACCTGAGAGACGGAGGTTGCAGTGAGCTGAGATGGCGCCATTGCACTCCAGCCTGGGTGACAAGAATGAGACTCCACCTA